>NC_051309.1:34410936-34713966 GCF_015220235.1 Choloepus didactylus
CCATCTTTTTTTCTCAAAGTTTTTGCCCATATTTAAAATATCTTATGTCCTTGACTGCTAATTCTAACATCTACATCTTGTAGGGTTTTCTGTTTCAATTGAACTTTAAAATAAAAGTCATTTTTAGGTCACATTTTTTTCTGTTTCTTCATGTGACTCATGATTTTTGTTTTATGCTGTACATATGCATGAAACATTGAAGAAATGTGGGATTATTTTTACTAGTATTGAATTTTGTTCTGTTAGGCAGCTTAATTAATGGTAAATCACCTTGATCTTTTGAGGGTTGTTGTATTAGTTTTCAGAGCTGGTATATTTTGTTTTCTTTCCTTTGCCCCTTGACACATCCTTAATTCCAGATTGCTAATGCTTGTCCTTTATGGAGTCTAAACTGAGTGACTGAACTTCAAAATGTGGTGTGTCCACACTGGTTGGGCCAAAGTTCCAACATCCCCCAGTCCTGTTTAATGTGTAGTATATCTATTCTACTCTCAGTGCCATAGCAGCTGCTTTTTGTTAGGCTTGTGAAAAGTCACATTGCATAGATTAGGGACATGTAGACTTCTGAATTCTCCCTCCTGCTCATTTTTTTTTTTTTTTTTTTTTCCTGCCCCACAGTTCAAGCTGCTTAAGCAGCACAGAATTTTAATTTCTTCTCTTTCTACTGAGTAAGGTGATCTTTCTCTGCTTGCAGTTAACCTTTTCCAGTCTCCTGAAGCCTGACCCCAGTCTCCTGAAGAATTTCCCAGGCAGGAAGCCAGGGAAAATGTGGGACTCACATTGTATATTTCCCTTCTCTAAGGATCGCAGTCATTCACTGCTGGCTAAACAGTAATCAATGTATTATTTGTTGAATGGATAAATTAATGAAAATTCAGGATTTAAAACCGGATGTAATAGCATTTCAATGCATATTTGTCAAATGATTGAATAAATGAATAAATCATTTGTAGTTAGGTATAATCTATTATTGAAATATACAAAGGTTCCTGAAACTATTAATTTAATAGATTTCTGGTCCAATAATTGGCTATGTTCCCAACAGAACCATGATTTCCCAAAAGGTACAAATAGTTAACCTTCATAGTAAGTAGTTATAACTTGGGAGCTATATAACAGCTTCCAGTTAAAAAACATAATTTGCAAACTTCTATGCAGAAAACTACTAAAATGTGTATTTTTGGTTTTAAAATATTGCAAAAAAACAGTTTCACCTACTTCCATTTTTTCTCATAAGAAATATATTGAAAGTAAGCAAACTATAATATTTTCCAGTCATTTTAAATGATTCAAAATCATATTCTTTAAGTCAAAGAGCATGAAAAATAAATTAAGTTAAATTATTTTGTATTTCATTTTTCAATTTAATAAGCTCTCAGTTCAATGACTTGGGCCACAATAATCACAAATCTACAAATTAAATGCTGCCACTTTTTAAAGAATAAAAACATTTCAGTGATATGAGAAATGAACTTAATAATAATATTTGAAAATTAGCATTTTTTTCCATTTCTCTAGTTAATTCTGTTTTATTCAAGTAAATCTTATACATAATGATTATTGGGAACTAAGCAAAAGATAATGGACAGTAATTGTTGAGCCCCAATTAATAATTAAGGTACCCAAGGGCAAGCAAGACAATTTATTCTGACAGGCAATATTACCTATCTCCCAGATCACCTTGTCCTGTCAGAAGATCCTCAGTCTCAGTAACTCTATTTCAAACAATATTGCTTTTGAAATAACAGCAGGGACTTCTGGGCTTCTCTGCATCTCCTGTTTACCATCTAATGTCATGCTTAATGATCAACATTAAAGTTATTACTTCCAATTCACCTTAATCAAGGTTGCTAAAGCTTTACAAAGTTCCTTTCCAAAGCTCAGATGATCACATTAAATTGCCACCATATATTGTGATTATATAATAAGGTTCTTGGGAAACATCATAATCACAGTGCTGTTTTAAGGTTAATTTCCCTACTCACTGTCTTTGCTGTGAGTACACTGTTGACTGAACCAGGACAGGGCCATCTGCCCAAGCAAGGGATGCATAGGTTAGCCTAAAGCTGTGAGATGACCTGGCTACCTGATGTTGTACCCAAATTGAGACAATCTGGTTTAGTCAGATTCTCCATCAACAATTTTAATTGGGGAGGAGATAGTTTTGAAGTATTCTTGCATTTCAAAAATTAAAAAAAAAAAAAAGTAATCTCCTTACTGAAAGGCAGTGTATTCAGAAAAGCACATGAATCTTGAGCATGCAGTTGTACAATGTGAACTAACCAATGTTACCATCACCAAAATCAAGAAATGGAAACTTTCAAACATCCAAGAAGTTCCCTTAGGATCTTTTCCAGTCACCAGCTACTTACCAAGGTAACCACTATCCTGATATCTTTAACCATAGATTATTTTTCTGTTTCTAATTTTTTAATAAATGGAATCATCCTGTAATTACATGTTGGGGCTGACTTCTTTTGCAAAATATTATGCTAACAAGATTGATTCACATTATTTGGTATACCAATAGCATGTATGTTTTCTTTTTTCACTTTGTTTTATACTATTTCATTTTTTGGATATTCCAGAATTATGGAATATGATAATTTCCATATGGAATATGATAATTTTTATGATAGTTTGATGGGTTTATGTTATATTTGTAATTTACACAATTACCAATATTACTTCTATGAAAATCTTAATACATGCCATTTTGTAAATAGTTCTCTGGGTATATACATGTGAGTAGAAATTCTAGTGTTTAGGTTATAGATTCAGCTAAAGTAGTTACAATTTGTAATAGTCTCCTATTGATGCTGTAACACATTAGCTCAACAATAAGAAATAGATTCTCTAAGTCCTGGATTTCAGAAGTTTAAAATCAACATGTTGGCAGGGCTGCATTCCTTCTGAAGTCTCTAGAGGAGAATTGTTTCCTTGCCTCTTTCAGTTTCTAGAGGCCACATGTTTTTCTTTCTTTGTGTAACTCCAACCTCTTGCTTCCATCTTCATATCTTTTACTACTAATTTTGATTGTGCTGCCCTCCTTTGATAAGTACCCATATAATTGCATCATGCCCAGTAGGATAATACAAGATATCTTCCCATTTCAAGGTCAGTAATCACATCTGAAAAGTTCTTCTACCTTCTATGATAACGTGTCAACAAATTCTGGGGATTTAGCACATGGAGTTTAATCCGCTTGCTATAGTGACAAAGGGAATATAATGAAAAGATAATAAGATAACTGGATTTTTGATGCTGCTGTTTCTGCTTGTTTGTTTGTTTTTAAATTTTTATTAGGGAAGTTGTGCGTTTACAAATCAATCATGCATAAAAGGATTCCCATATACCACCCCATCATCAACAACTTGCATTGGTGTGCAACATTTTTTACAATTGATGATAACACTTTTGTAATCATACTAACTTTTTAACAGTAGTTATCTTTATTACAATCGATGGAAAATTATTAAAATAGTACTATTAACTATCATCTAAAGTTAACATTAGTTGTATTTTTCCATATTATCTTGACACTTTGTATTAGTGTCATACATTTGTTATAATTCATGAAAGAACAACCATATACTTGTACTGTAAACTACAGGCCATTGCCTACAGTACTGTTCACTGTGTTACATAGTCATATGCTTTATCTTTTAATTTTTATTCTAGTAATCTATACAACCTTTAGACACATTCACCTATATAACTCAGTGCTGTTAATTACACTCATAATAATGTGTTACCATCACCACTATCCATTTCCAAACCTTTACAATCAACCTAAGCAGATGTTCTGTACAAATTAAGCATCAGCTTTCCATTCTCTAAACCCAATCTATCTTCTGGTAACCAATATTCTAGATACTAACTCTCTGAGTTTGCTTATAATAATTATTTCATATCAGTGAAATAATATAATATCTATCCATTTTGTAGAAGAGATGAAAAAGACAATGGAGAGATTCAACAGCAGATTTGAAGAGGCAGAAGAAAGGATCAGTGAACTAGAAAACAAAAATCTGAAAATCCACACCAAAGAACAGATAGGAAAAGAATGGAAAAATATGAGCAGGGTCTCAGGGACTCACGTGACAACATGAAACACATGAATATATGTGTTATGGATGTCACAGAAGGAGAAGAGAAAGGAAAAGGGGCAGAAAGAAAAATGGAGGAAGTAATCACTGAAAATTTCCCAACTCTACTAAACATATAAAATTACAGATCCAAGAAGAGCAGCATGCCTCAAACAGAACAGATCTGGAAAGACCTACTCCAAGACACTAATCAGATTGTCAATGACAAAGACAAAGAGAAAATTCTGAGAGCAGCAAGGGAAAACCCCTCCATCACATACAAGGGAAACTTGTAAAATCATTTTTTTCCTGGATTATTTTACTCAGCATAATGTCCTCAACAGTCATCCACATAACCACACACATCAGAGCTTCCTTTATTTTTAGGGCTGAATAATATTCCATTGTATGTATATACAGCATTTTGTTTATCCATCTGTCTGTTGATGAACACTAGGTTTCCTTCCATTTTTTGAAAATTTTGAATAATGCCACTGTGAACATCAGCCTGAAAATGTCTGTTGGAATTCCTTGTTTTCAATTCTTCTGGATATATACCTATTGGCAGTATCGCCAGATCATATGGTAATTCTATACTTAGCTTCCTGAGGAACTACCAAAATGTTTTTCACAGTGCTACACCACTTTAAATAACCCACCAGCATTTAACAAGTGTTCCTATTTCTCCACATCCTCTCCAGCATTTTTAGTTTTGTTTTTTAATAGTAGCCATTCTAGTGGGTATGTAATGGTAGGTCATTGTGACTTTGATTTCCATTTACCTAATAGTCAGTGATATTGAACATATTTTCATGTGCTTTTTAGCCATTTGTTTATCCTCTTTTGAGACATGTCTATTCAGGTCTTTTGCCCTTTTTTTTTTTTTTTTTTTTTTTTTTTTTTTGGTTGGGTTGTTTGTCTTTTTATTGTTGAGTTGCAGGATTTGTTTATACAAATATTTTCCAAATATTTCCAAATATTTTCATGCATTTATTAGGTTGTCTGTTAACTTCTGTGCCAAAGATTTTGATGCACAAAAGTTTGTAATTTTGAAGGAGCTGCATTTATCTATTTATTTTTCTTGTTGCTTGGGCTTTAAGTGTAAAATTTAAGAAAATATTGCCTACCAGAAGATCCTGAAGATGCTTCCTACATTGTCTTCTAGTAGTTTTGCACTCCTGGCACTTGTAATTAGCTATTTGATTCATTTTTAGTTATTTTTTGAATATGATGTGAGATAGGGGTCTCCTTTCTTGCTTTTGCCTATGCATGTGCAGTTCTCCCATCAGCATTGTTGAAAGACAACTGACTCCCAATTGAATCACCTTGGCTGACTTGTCAAAAATCAATTGAGGTTTGGGGAACTTCAGAGACCAGATGCATATCATATACCTGCCAAGAACAAGAGAAAATGCTGAAGAATCACAGCTGTAAGTAAATCCTTCCATGCTTGGGAGGCTACTATGCACCCCCCACTGGCATGGCAGGATGACTCAGTCACTCCCTGATGGGAAACAGAAGCCCTCTCTACCAGGAGCAAGGAAATGGATGCTTAATTGCGCCCCAATTGCATATCTGGTTAATAAATTCAGATTGCTGAATACCAGCTCCAAGCACAGCTAAAAATAGAATGCAAACAAGAAAGAAACTGGGAGTTCCATTTCAGAGCCACTTCCAGCAGTGACAAAGCAGTGTTCATGGAAAAAATACAGAGGCTTCTGGAGTTTGCTGAGCTCAGATTCCTGGAAAAGGGCTGTGACCCAAGAAAAGAGACACATAGAGCCAGGAAACAATGCCAACTCTTGATTTGCAAACATGGGAGGCTGCGCACCATCTCAGAGAGCAGCTTTTTTTTAAGCAGGCCATTAAAGAAAGTAGCTTGTATTCTCCATTTTCAGCTCTTTCCCAGGTTAGGGTGGAAGTAGGGTTGACCGAGAGACAACTAATCACGCAGAGGCAATAGTTCCCCAAACGGTGCATCTTCCCTTAGGAAAGTTGGGGCAGGGCCCAGCATTGGTGGTGGCTCTCATTCAGAGAATTTAGACCCTAAGGGCTGGGATCCCAGCAACAAGTTTAACCTACGAAAAGCATATCCCAGTCTGTCTCAGACATGCTCCGGCAGGGGTAGAAGTGGAGCTACATGAGAGTCCAGTAACTTTTCCAGCCTGCAGGGAACAGGGTGCTGAAAAGCAGCTCTTACCCAAGAAAAGAAGGGGTGCAAGGCCCAGCACAGGCAGTGACTCTTATTTAAAGAATTAAGGTACCAGGAGCTGGGAAAATAGAAACAGTTTAAGCTCACCTTCCCCTCAGCCTCTGTCTCAAACATGCCCCTGGTAGGGGCAGAGTCTGCTGAGAATTAAAGGTTCAGAAAACTTTGGGCTTGTGAGGAGCAGTGGGCTGAAGAGTGCCATAACTGAGCAGGACAGGAAAATAACATAATCAGGAGGTTTTATAGAAAAGACTAGCATCCTGCTAGGTCTCATCCACAGGGAACTTTGACACTGATATACACCACATTGATGTGTCCTGGATGTGTCTTGTCTGGGGAAAACTGCAAGCATATATCCTCCCTGAGGGGAACACTCTCCAAGAATCAGCCCTCCAGGAAAAGAATCAGAAAAATAAGAACTGAAAAAATTCTGATCAGTTAAACAGAAGCTATGCTAGAGGTGTAGAATAAGTTGAACCAAATGCCAAAGAACAATTAGAGCACAATGCAAACCAAGGAGAAAATCCTAGGCCAAAGAGAGATAACCACCTCCAGAATTAAATAACTAAGAAAATCACATGCCTAGACAATAGCAAAATGTCACAAGTCACAATAGGAAGCATGAAGATATGACCCAGTCAAAGGAACAAACTAATTAAAGATGCTCAAACAAATCTAAATTGATTCAATGTGTTGAAGGAAAATGTAGCAAAAGAGATGAAGGTTATAAAGAAGACACTGGGTGACCAATAAAGAACTCAGAAGCTTGCATAAAACAATGACAGAAATTATGGGAATGAAAAGCAAAGTAGAAGAGATTAAAACACAGTGGAGGCATTCAACAGAAGATTTTAAGAGGCAAAAGAAACTATTAGTGATATAGTGAACAGGATATCTGAATTCTACACACACAATAACAGATAGTGGAGAGAATGGAAAAATTTTACCAGGATCTCAGGGTATTGACTGACAACATGAAGCACATCAATATATGTGTTATGTGTATTCCAAAAGGAGAAAGTCCCAAAAACTCTGCATAAAATATACTAGAGCTAATGAGTACAGCAAAGTGGCCATATGCAAGACAACACACAAAAATCAGTAGTAGTAGTAGTAGTGTTTCTATACACTAGTAATGAGCAGTCTAAGGGGGAAATCAAATAAATTCCGTTTAAAGTAGCAACCAAAATAATCAAATATTTAGGAATGAATTTAATCAAGGACATAAAATATAAAATACCTATAGTCAGAAAACTACCAAACATTGCAAAAAACAAAACAAAACAAAACAAAAACAAAAACAAAAACAAAAATGAAAAAAAAAAGGAAGACCTAAATAAAAAGAAAGATATATTGTGTTCATCAATGGAAGACTAAATATAATTAAGATGTCAATTCTACCCAAAATGATTTATAGATTCAATGCAATACCAAATAATACCCCAACAACTGACTTTTCAGAAATAGAAAATTAGTAATCAAAATAATTTGGAGGGACAGAGTGCCCTGAATAGTTAAAAACAGCTACAGAAAAAAAAAAAAAATTGAAGTTGGAGGTCTCACACTACCTGACTTTAGAACCTATTACAAAGCTACAATGCTCAAAACAGCATGGTGCTGGCATAAAGATAGATATACTGACCAAAGGAATTGAATTAAGAGTTCAGAAATAGGCTCTTACATCTATGGACAATTAATTTTTGACAAAGCATCTAAGTCTACTCAGCTGGGGCAGAACAGTCTTCAGCAAATGGTGCTTGGAGATTGGATATCAATATTCAAAAGAATGAAAAGGGACCCCTCCATCACACTATATATAAAAAAATTAACTCAAAATGTATCAAAGACCAAAACATTAGAGCTAAGAGCATAAAACTTAAAGATCTGTAGGGAGATCTCTTAAAGATCTTGTGGTAGGAGGTGGTTTCCTCAACCTTGTGCCTGAAGTGCAAGCAATGAAGGAAGAAATAGATAGATGGGATCTACTCAAAATTGAATACTTTTGCATGTCAAAGGACCTTGCCAGGAAAGTAAAAAGGCAGCCTATTGATTGGAAGACACAATTTGGAGATCATGTAACCTATAAGGGTTTAATATCCAGAATATATAAAGAGCTCCTACAACTCAAACACAAACAACCCAACTAAAAAATGGGCAAAAGACCTGGATAGACACATTTACAAGGAGGAAATATAAATGACTCAAAAGCATCTGAAAAGATGCTCAACTTTACTAGCTGTTAGGGAAATGCAAATCAAAACCACAATGAGATATCATCTCACACCCAGTAGAATGTCAACTGTGAAAAAAATAGAAAAGTACAAGTGCTGCAGAGGATGTTGAGTAAGAGTCACCCTAGTTCGCTGTTGGTGGGAATGAAGAATGTTGCAACTTCTCTGGAAGGCATTTTGGCACTTCCTCAGGAAGCTAAGTATGGAATTGCCTTATGATCCAGCAACCCCTTTACCAGGTATGTACTCAGCGAACTGCAGGCAGGGACATGAATGGACATTTGCTCACTGATGTTTATAGCAGCATTATTAAAAAATTCCAAGACATGGAAACAGCCCATATGTTCATCAACAGAAGAGAGGATAAATGAACTGCAGTATATATATGATGGAATATTATGCAGGTGTAAGACAGAATGAAATCATAATGCATTTAACAATGTGTCTGAGCCTTGAGAACATTAAGTAGAGCAAAATAAGCCAGAAACACAAGGACAAATGCTGTATAGTCTCATTAGTATGAGCTAAATATAATGAGCAAACTCTTAGAGTTAAATTTAAGAGCACAGGTTATCGAAATGAGAAAGAGGGTATAGATTGAGCATTTGATACTGAAGGAATACAGAATGTTCAACAGGATTGATTGTAAAGATTAAGATATGGATAGTGCAATACTGTCTGATGTATCACAATATTGTTAGTATAATGAAAAAAGTTGAGTGAGTATTATTGAAAGAGGAAGGCTAGGGGCATGTATGGTACCAGAAGGAAAGAATGAGGATAAAAACTGGAACTGTATAATGCAGCACAACCTAGAGTGGACAATGATAGTGATTAGATGTACAGATACAAAAAAAGTTTTTACATGAGGGAGAACAAATGAATGTCACCATTGCAAGGTGTTGAAATTGGGATAGTATATGGAAAAAATACAATCAATGCAAACTAGGGCCTATAATTAACAGTAATATTGTAATCTTCTTCCATTAATTGTAACAAAGACAATATACTAAAGCTAAATGTTAATAAATAGGGGATAAAAGGCGGGTTTGGGGACACTTGTTATTGTTTTGCTTTTTTATTTTTTATTTTTATTTTTTACTTTTTTTATTTGTTTTCCTCTTTCTTTGTGGAAATAATGGAATGTTTTCATATAGATTGTGGTGGTGAATGCATAACTGTGTGATTATACCAGGAGCTATTGACTTTTCCCTTAGGATGGATTGTATGTTATGTGAATAAAACTGTTTAAAATATAAACAGAAAGATACAAGTGCTGGAGAATATGTGGAGAGAATGATGTACCTATACACTGTTGGTAGGGAAGTAGAATGGTGCAGCCCCTCTGAAGGGTAGTTTGGTTGCTCCACAGGAGGTTAAGTATAGGGTTGCAATATGATCCTGCAACTCTGTTGGTATATACTTAGAAGAACTAAAAGCAGTTACACAAATAGATATTTGCACACTGGTGTTTATGGCTGCATTATTCATGATTTGCAGTGGATGGAGGTGGTCTATCGGTACATTGATGGGTGAATTTAAGGGCAAACTGTGGTGTATACAGTCAATGCAATATCGACAGGCTGTAAGAAAGAATGGAGTTCTGAGGCATGCAACTAGGTGAATGAAACTTGAGGACATTATGTAGAGTGAAATAAACCAGAACAAAAATAACAAATATTTTAAGGCCTCACTAATATAAACTAACTATAATGAGAAAATGTTGAGAATTGAATACGAGAGCATAGGCTATCAGGGGATGGAATTTGGCAGAAGTTTGGCCATCAATGATTAAGCAGTACAGAATGTTCAATAAGCCTTATTGTAAAGGTTCCTAGGTTGTATTTTCTTACAATAGTCACATCTCTCCATGAGTTTTAACTGTTATTTCTAAATAGTGTAATGAGGAGTTCTTTGTGCATAGCCTGCATATCCATATCTTTTGGATATGGATATCCAGTCCTCCAAGAACCATTTGTTGAGGAGGCTGCTCTGTCCCAATTGAGTTCACTTGAGCACATTATCAAGGATAAATTATCTGTAGATAAGTGGGTCTATTTCTTAACACTGAATCTGTTTCCATTGGTTAGTATACCTATCTTTATGCCATTACCATACTGCTTTAACCACTGTAGCTTTGTAATATAATTTAAAATCAAGTATTGTGAGATCTCCCATTTCATTTTCTTTCTCAAGATATTTTTAGCTATTCATGGCACACTGCCCTTCCAAATAAATTTGACTATTGGTTTTTCTGTTTCAGCAAAGTAAGTTGTTGGGATTTTAATTGGAATTGCATTGAATCTGTAAAACAATTTGGGGAGAATTGACATCTTAACTATATTTAGTCTTCCAATCCATGAACATTGTATGTCTGTCCATTTATTTAAGTTGTGTATAGGCTTTTTGTTGTTGTTGTTGTTGTTTTAGCATATACCAGAAAGCTAAGCATTTATTCATTAAGACATATGAGTATTTCAAATAAAACAATAAGTAGTAGGTTCTCCGTGTTTTGAATCTAATTCTTAGAACTGTTGCAGTCTTTCCATTTCTAGTTGGTCCTCTTCAAAATACTGCTAATTATTTGGGGGGGGGCAGGGTATCTCAGAATCATATCTACTCACACAAGGCATCAGATACCATTATATCCCACCTGCCCATGTCCTTTGGATTTCTTATGTTTACCCTTTTAACCCTTTATTCTTTAGTTCTTTGATTCACAATCAGCTTCTTGTTTCACTGCCTTAAAAGTCTAGTGTCCCCAAAATACAAGGTAATCACAGTTATCCAGCATCACATCCTTATACATTTTTTAGTACCATCTGATTAAATGAGTTTTTATTATTTCCTATGTTAATTTTGGCTTGTGATTTTGTCTCAATGATAACCTGAAGCTTTAGCCATCCAGGTGCCAGCAATTTCTAAGTCTCTTTCTTGGTAAGACAAAGCCTTTTCTTCTCTAAAGTTCTAATTCCAGAGAGATGGCCTTTGCTTTCTTTATTTATGCTTAGATAAGACAGAGTTGCATCTTTCTCTATAAAAGTTTGTCTTTATAGAGGTACCTCTATTTAAAGTATGATTTCATTCCGGGGAAGTACATTGTGAACAAACAGCAAAATGAATGTGTTTCTTTCGCCATGCTCTTCTATCTGCCTCTCTGCCTGCTGCTCACCATAGGTACTCTCTTATCCAATTTCAAACTTTGGGTGAAGAACTGTAGCCATTTTTGCTCAAAGAACAAGTCAATGCAATAGAGTAAGTACATTTCTAATCATATCTCATGCTTTCTTCAATGTATTTATGTTTCTAAGATATTCCATGCAATATGAATTCTTATTTAGAATAATTGAGCTTTGATTAAGAACCTTTCCACATTGATCTTTTTGGTTTAAATATCTGATTTAAGGAGTATGTGCTTTCTAAATGTCTTTCTATATTTTCCATATTTTTAGGGTTTCTCTTTATCATGAATTCTCTGATGTTGAGAAAATTTCGAGCATTGGCTAAAAGCTTTCCCACCCTGGTTATATTCAAAGGGTTTCTCTCCAGTATAGATTTATTTGTGTCTATTAAGATTGGGGTGGTCATTAAAACACTTCTGACACTCACTGCATTCATGGAGTTTCTCTCCAGTATGAATCTTTCGATGTTGATTAAGGTCTGAGTTATGACAAGAAGTCTTCTCACATTCATTGCATGTAAAAGGCCTCTCTTCAAAATGAATTTTCCAGTGTTTAATAAGGTTTGATTGATGGTTAAAGGTTTTTTAACAATCATTACATTGGAAAGGGTTTTCTCCAGTATGAGTTCTTCAATGTTCAGCTAGATCTGAAAAGTGGAGAAAGGTCTTTTTACACTAATTACATGTATAAGTTTTTTTCCCAGTATGGATTTGTTGATGATGAGTAAGATCTGTGAGCTGGGTAAAGGTCATTTTTACATTCATTACATGAAAAGGGCCTCTCTCAAGCATGAATTTTCTGATATTTATTGAGATTTGCGTGACTTTAGAAGGTTTTTTTGCAAAAGTATTATATTTGTAGGGTCTCTCTCAGTATGAGTACTTTGGTGTAGAATGAACTCTGAGTATGGGCTAAAGTCCATTTTACAATAATTACATGTGTAATTTTTTTTCTCTTATGAATTGTTTGGCATTGAAATTTTTTTTTTTTTTTTTTTTGAGAAACAGTGAAAGGCCTTTCCACAATATGTATAGGCAAAAGATTTCTTTTGAGTATGAATTTTTCCCTGCTGAGTCAGGTCTGGTCTCTTATCAGTATGAAAGCTTTGATGTGTAGTAAATGATGAGTGACACCTAAAAGGATTTTTGACCTACATCACATTTATATGGTTTCTTTCAACCACAAATGCTCTGATGGTGAGTAAACTTTGTAGCTCTGATAAAGATTTAACCACATTGGGTCACATTCCAAGGGTCAGTCTAGGGTGTAAACTTGTTGAGTGTTGTAAATGATGAGTGATGCCTAAAGGGCTTTGCATTGTCATGATATTTCTGGGTTTTCTCTACCTTGTGAATTTTCTGATGTCCAGCAAGTTGTGAGATATGGCTAAAAGCCACGCTTCAGTCATTGCATTTGTAATGTTGGGCAAGAGTACAAAGTTTTTGATGTTCAGCATTGTGCAAGCTTGTGAAGGCATTAACGGATTAATTAAGGGCATGGCAAATAATCAGTGCTGGTTGACATGCTGGGTATGGAGCACCTGTCACCTGTCTCACCACCATCCAGGGCTGCTTCCCTTGCTCCAAAGAGGACATCACTTCTGCCTTAAAAGTCCAGTGTCCCCAAAACACAAGGTAATCACAGTTATCCAGCATCACATCCTTATACATTTTTTTTAGTACAATCTGATTAAATGAGTTTTTATTATTTCCTATGTTAATTTTGGCTTGTGATCTTGTCTCAATGATAGCCTGAGGATTTAGCCATCCAGGTGCCAGCAATTTCTAAGTCTGTTTCTTGGTTGACAAAACTTTTCTCCAATGCTCACCAACATCACCACCATACCAATCAGCAGGAAAGCTCCCTCCACAAGTCAAAGAAGCTAAGTATACACCTTTTATGTCTTTGGTTAAATTTATTCCTAAATATTTGAATCTTTGGGTTGTTATTTTAAAATTTCTGTTTTTGTTGTTGATTTCCTTCTCATATTGCTCATTACTAGTGTATAGAAACACTACAGATTTTTGCATTTTGACCTTGCACCCTGCCCTTTGCCATACTGATTTATTAGCTCTAGTAGATTGACTATAGATTTTTGGGGGCTTTTCTACATATAGAACCCTTTCATCTGCAAACAGTTAAAGTTTTACTTCTTCCTTTCCAATTTGGACACTTTTTGTTTATTTCTCTTGCCTAATTGCTCTAGCTAGAACTTCCTGCACAGTTTTGAAGAACAATGGTGACAGTGGGCATCCGTGTCTTATTCCTGATCGTAGAGGGAAAGCTATCTGTCTTTCCCTACTGAATAAAATGTTAGCTGTGGGTTTTTCATATATTCCCTTATATGTTGAGGAAGTTTCCTTCTATACCTATCCTTTGAAATGTCTGCATCCAGAAAGGATACTGAATTTGGTCAAATACATTTTTTGCATCAGCTGAGATAATCATGTGTTATATTACATTAATTGATTTTCTTGTGTTGAAACAGTGTTTCGTACCTGCAATAAAACCCACTTGGTCATGGTATAGAATTCTTTTTATGTGCTACTGGATTCAGTTTGCAACTGTTTTATTGAGGATTTTTGCATCTATATTCATTAAATAGATTGGTCTGTAACTTTCTTCTCTTGA
Source organism: Choloepus didactylus (assembly GCF_015220235.1). NCBI lineage: Eukaryota > Metazoa > Chordata > Mammalia > Pilosa > Megalonychidae > Choloepus > Choloepus didactylus. Next base: position 34,425,278 of record NC_051309.1, read on the forward strand.
AGTATCTTTGTCTGGCTTTGGTATCAGGGTGATAATGGCTTCATAGAATGAGTTAGATGGCTTTCCTACCTCTTCAATTTTTTTGAAGAGTTTGGGCAGGGTTAGTTCTAATTCTTCCTTGAAATCTTGGTATAATTCACAAGTGAAGCCAACAATTCTGCATGTTTGTTTGTTTGTTTCTTTTGAGCTTTTTGATGGCGGCTTATTCAATCTCTTTACATGTGATTTGTTTGTCAGGTCCTCTATTTCTTCTCTAGTCACTGTTGGTTGTTCATGCTTTTCTAGGAAGCTGTGCATTTCATCTAAGTTGTCTAGTTTGTTGGCATATAGTTAGTTGCTCATAGTATTCTCTCATTATCTCCTTTATTTCTGCAGGTCAGTATTTATGGCCCCCTCCCATTTGCTGATTTTATTTATTTGCATTCTCTGTCTCTCTCTGTCTCTCGCTCTCTCCATATATATATGCAGCCCAACTGAGTGTCAATTGATTTTATTGGTCTTCTCAAAGAACAAACTTCTGGTTTTGTTGATTCTCTCTATTTTTTTCATATTCTCAATTTCCTTTATTTCTGCCCTGATCATCCTTATTTCTTTCCTTCTGTTAGCTTTGGGGTTATTTTGCTGTTATTTCTCTACTTCATCAATTGTTCCTGTTTTCCAGTCCCTGGGGTCTGAATTCTCTGAATGGGAGCTAGCACTTGTGCTAGACCCTGCCCCGCCTTTTCTTGGGAAGATATGCCTTTAAGGAATTACCTCCTTCACCTTACTAGTTACTTTGTTTCTCAGATATACCTTAACTCTGCCCTTGCTTGGGGGTAGTGATGAAACCTGAGAATGCCTGCAGCTTTCTTTAATGGCTGCTAAAAATTAAAAAAAAAAAAGAAACAGAAATAAAATCCTTTTCAGAGTTGATTCCCAGGCCCCTGGCTTCACTATTCAGGAGCTCAAGTTGGTACCCAGCTCTATGTGTCCTTTTCTTGGGGCACAGCCCTTTTACAGTATTCTGAGCTAGTAAACTCCAAAAACCTCAGTTTCTTTTTTTTTTTTTTATTAGCCCCTCCCCCTGTCTGCCTGGGAGAGACCTCCAGGTTCCTTGCTCCAGGTTTATCTGTGCTCAAGGCTTATATTCAGCAGTCTGAATTTGTTAATTAATTCCACAATTGGACCTTGGTTGAGCTACATTCTCTTGCTCCTAGTAGAGACTGCTTCTGTTTCCCACTGTACAGAGACTCCAAAACAGCCACCTGTGCCAGTGGGGAAGGGGCACCAGCCTCCACAGCCTGAGATTTAGAGTTCTGCGTTGTGATCTTGGTCCTTCCTCCTGTTCCTGACTGGTATATGATGTGTGTCTGATCACGGAAGTCCTGCAAACAGTTGTTCCAGACAGTTCCTAGCTATTTACTAGCTGCCCTAAAGGATGAACTAAATTCTACAACTCCCTATGCTGCCATCTTTCCCTACCTACCTTCTTGGAAGTTTTAGTTTGTCCCCTGGACTGAGACATATCTTCTGCATCTTTGTATGGCTTGCAATGTTATGCATCTGTTTATCTGAAGGTCCATTTCTCCCTCTTGTCTGTGGTTATATTGTTTATTGGCTTTGTGTTAAGACTCTTCTTTGATGCTTGGTCCAAGTTATCTAGGCCTTTAGAATACCTTCTGTTTAACTGATCTGATTTTCTCAGCTCTTCTTCATCTGATTATTGTCCTGGATATGTGGTTCAATTTTTATAATTGTGCTTTGTATGTAATTGTTTCACCTCTAGAAGAAAACTTCTTTACTCTGTTCCTTCTCTAGAAATCTTGATCTTGATCTATTCTGTCTGTTTTTGTGCAGAATTTTCTCCCCAGCTCCTATGATTTGTTTAAAATCTCTCTCTTACTTAACATCCCATTTGCCTTATTCTTTTTGGTTCTGGGACCCTCCTGTCTTACAGCAGTTCTATTTAATGACCTCCCACCTTTTTTTTTTTTTCTGTGATGATTTTATACCTCTTGTTTCTTTCCCATTAGGTTATCCTCCTAAGGAAGTCAGATGGGGTCAATCCAGAAAGGTGGGTCACTCTAGAAACATTTATTTTGTCTTTAGGTGGTTTCATCAATAAAAACTGGATTGAGTGAGCACAGCATTTTCCAGCTACAGTTTTACTGTATTCTGCCTCTCTTTCTTTTCTCTCTTGGGGTCTCTTTTCTTTTGTATGCAACACTCCTCACTGGTTTGTGTTCTGCCCCGAGTCTCTGCACACTTTGGTCCCTGTGCTTGAATATGCTTGGGGTTCCATCCCTGCTGTCTCCAATGGGAGGAGGGGCATCTGGGTTGATGCATCTAAGCAAAATCCCAAGCTGCAGGGGATGGGGTCAGGGAGAGAGAGTTGAACAGAATTTCTGAGACAGACATCTCCTTCCTGATATTTTCCTTTTTCATCCATTCAGCATTTGTGGAGTTCTCCATTGTCTACCATTCTCTAGAGTTCTAAGCAAGAAGAATTTGTCCTTTTATGCACTGAATCTCTGGGAAGGTTTCTTCAGGGTATCTTACATCACCATGTTAATGGCATCACCTTCTGTACTAATGGTTTTGAAGACTGTTAGAATATGAGCACTAGAAGGAATAATCTGGTATAACTGAGACTGCCATTGTACTGCTTATGGAATTCCAGAAGGTGGGGGAATTATTTTGGATCTTTCTGCCACTCTGTGCTTGCCTGTGAGGGAGAGAAAGGGACAGGGGGTAGGAAAACATACAGTGCTCTGGTTACTTTTAGTCAGTTTTATGAATGATTTCATCATAGGGGCAAGCACTGCTTATAATACCTGACTTATTTAATATCCCATGAGCAAAAGATAATAATATAGACCAAATACCACAGTCAAAGACCATCAGATTAAGCCATTTTCACAAACAATATATTAGTTGATATAAAACTTCAAAGTACAAAAATGATTTTAGGTTTATGATATTTATTCTAAATGTCCTTTTTGTGAATATAGTTTATAGCTACAATAATATTACACTTAAAAGCAATTAATCAAAATATATAGCCTCAGAAAACCATGGGGGAAAAAAGAAACATAGTAAAAATAATGTAAAATTTAGTTTGATTTCTAAAATGCAAATTTAATCTTTGCAAAAGAGTGGGCTTATTTCTTTGGGATTTATTTAGTGTATTCAAAAATCAAAGATTCAACAATTCTATGTTAGTCATTGTACTTTGTATCACAATTTAAATTACTTTAGATATATTGAGTTCTAGATTAAAGACATTCAAATGTTAGTATATACAGCCAGAAAAGGCAAATAGAGGCCCTGCTGAAGATATTTGTTATAATAAATATTGCATTTTTCATTTTTAATAACAAGTTAATACCCTTTTACCATCATCCTAAGTAATGTTACTTTATGCTAACAATAAATTTTCACAAAACAATTTCTTTATATTGTTGAAAAATAAAAGAGAGCCATTGTTATCCATTTCATCAGGTATGTTTGACTGAATAAAATTTGCTGTTTCTGAGAATTTTTGTGCCCTAAGGAAATAATTCTTACTATTTCACTTGAAGAAGGTCTGGCTTCCTACCAGAAAGAATCTATTCATATTCTTTTTTTACTAATTTTATAGTAAAAGAAGATGCCAAAATGAACTCTCAAGGAACTATATATTAAAGTTATCTCACATTTTACTAAATTAATTGCCACATTAAAATATATTGTATTGATCTACTATTTAATTACTTATACTTAGTATGTTCAATTAGCAAATTCAAGAAATGTCTGCCAGTTTTCAGAAAAAAAAAATGGTTTCATTCAGTCTTTATAGAACATTAACGTAACAGTTTTTAAATATCTATTTATGTACACTTCACCAAATGTTAGTTAAGTGGAAAACTACTATAGTATACAATTTATCTTATAGAGAGTATTCTCCTCTTGTACCTTCACTAGAGGTTTCTGGATTATACCAGGTTTTGGAGGGCAAGTCAGTTATCACCAATATTAGGTTTTTCTTCCTTTCTACACACATAGAAGGCTACACGGTGTTTCACTTAGATTATGACCAAGTAGTTTCCTAACGGGTCAACCCTCTTGCAGGTAACAACTATAAAATCTAGATAGAATTCAACCCTCTTGCAGATAACAACTATAAAATCTAGATAGAATTTCCAAACTATCGAAAGGCTCTGGCGAGTGAACAAAAGTAGGTAAATTCTGGATGAGAATAAAATCTCAGATGAAGCAACCAACATGTGGTAAACTTCCTTTTCATTTTTTAACTTAGCAGGAGGGCATGCTGCAGTCATCACTGTTGGATGGATAAAACTGTGATAACTCACAGTCTTTCAGAACTGAAGAACCACAGAACAGAATTTAGGACAACCACAGCCACTAAATGTAATACGAGAACTCTAGAAAGGAAAGGTCCAGGGAGAGGAGCCAAACTTTTAGTATAAATCCTGCACAAATCTCTGGCTGACACCAGTCCCATCCATGGATGGTCATACAGCAAACAGCTCAGCTAATAACAAAAAGAACTGAAGTGAGATGTATGTTCCTGTACAAGATACAAAATTTTCAGTTTCAGTACACCCAAATTAATTGCCTGTTGAATACAAACTTGGAAGAATTATAACAGAATAGGAAAAACCAGCAGATAGGAAATACCAGCAAAGAAACAAAACTTGTAAAAATTAACCAAAAGGAAATTTTAGAACTTAAATATAATATCTGAAATTTAAAAATTAATGGAGAGATTTAGAAGCAAAATGGAAATGTCACAGGAAAGAATCAAGAAACTCATAGGTAGAGCAATGGAAATTACCCAATGTGAAAAATAGAAGAAGAATTTTAAAAATTAATCAAGTCACAGAAATCAGTGGAACAAACCAAAAAATTCAACTTATGTGTAATCAAAGCCTCATATAGATAGAGGTGAGATAATCTGCAAGAAAATAAATGCAAAGAAATGAGGGTCTCAAATTTTCACAATTTTTAAAAAGACATAAATCTACATATTCAAGAAGCTCAGGAGAACTTAGGAAGGATAAATATGAAGAAAACTTTGCCAGTCCCCCACCCACCATAGTTAATATGATGTAAACCACAGACAAATTAAAAATCTTGAAATTGGCCAGAAGAAAATGACATTGTGTAGAGAATGGCACAATTCTAATGACCACTGATTTCTCATCAATAAGAATAGAGTCCAGAAAATATTGAAAATATTTAAGTGCTAAGAGAAGTAAAGCTGTCAGCTCATAAACTGTAATATAGCAGGGAAATATTCTTCAAGTATTAATGTAAAAGGCATTTTCAGGTAAATGAAAATAATAGCATTTATGGTTAGCATCTGCAATATAAAAGAATACTAAAGGATGTTTTTCAGGGAAAATTTTATCTTCTTGAAGAAATTAATAGTCATCAGCTATGGAAAATATGTGGGTAAATTAAAAAATATATTTCTTATTTTTTAAATAATATATATCATAGTATAAAACAAAAAATGTTATATTTGAGGTGTTAATTTATTTACATCAAATCAAAAGCATAAATGATGGTGTGAAGAGGAATGGGGAATGGTAAATGCAACTGTGTGATTTCAAGTTTGCTTCATTTGACAAAAAAATGGTAGACTATTAACTCTAATAAACTGTATATAATTAAGGATATATGTTGTAATTCCAAGATAAACCATTATAATGAAAGTAAACAGATAAAGTAGTTACTTAAAAAAAACTAACTCAAAAAAGAAAAGAAATAGAAACAAAGAATAGAGAGAAAACATAAAAATTTGTAGATCTAAATCAACAATTTCAATTATTACACTAATATTTTCAGATTAACAATTCTATGAAAAGACAAAGTTTTTCAAAATAGATAAAAACCAAGGACCTTATATTTTGCACTTTCGATGAAGTGACATAAGATTATTGCAAATTCTGGCCTCTAAATTGTGAGCAGAAATGACACAGATCACCCTGAGTTGAGATAGTAAAAATCTCAATGATCCAGGTTTTTCCTTCCCCTGGCTAGAACATTGTGGAGGAGACCCAGGAACAAGATGGTAGAGTCATTGGTTTGAATTGCTGAGTCTCTGGATGAAGGAATGACTGGAGAATTGCCTGGATGTAGAGCAAAATTTTCAAGAGAGAAATAAACAGTTATATATTTGTTAGCATAGCATAAACCTAGCTTACTCTAAACGAGAAAACTTGTCACCCTGCTGCAGAGAAATTATCGACTATGTTGTTGAGCTAATATATGTTAAAATGATAAAACAAAGTGAATACAAATAATTAAGTGAAATGGAAAATATTAAAATTAATGATGTGGGAATGGAAGAATGAACTCAGCATAATGTGTTGACACTTTTCTTTAATATTTCTGAATTCCTTATTTATCTACTCCACAAAAAATGATTTAAACACAATGTATATAAAAACACAGCTAATTAAATTTAAGTAGAACATTTTTAAACAAATTCCTCAAAATTGTTAATGCTTAAAACAGTTAAGACCATTCACAAGAATAGATCTAAAATGATTTGGAATATTTTGTTTTATGTGAAAATTACATATACATTAAAAGGACTAATTCAATGTGAAGATACTCCCTCCCTCCCTTCCTTTTCCTATTAATCAACCTTCTACAATTTTTTTCTTCTACCATGTTATGCTGATCAGAATAATTTGTGTTCTTTCATTATTATTTCTATTTATACATTTCCTTCAATATATTTGATAATCATCCTCTAGTCTCAAGGCTTCATTATCCAATGAACACTGATTGATAATATATTCATCAGGCAATTTAGGACTGTGCACATTTGAGATGAGGAGTCTAACCAGGTAAATTTATTGCTTAGCAAAATCAAACACTACCTTTCAAAAAGACTAATGCACCTTGGGTTTGTGATTAATTCACCACTCTCATATATTAGATTGGGCAATAGAGTGAAGGTTTTGATGTTCAAAATGTGCTAGTCTACATTTTAAAATTATTCCTCTCTTTTTTATGATGCTTCATGGTATTCTTATCCTTAGTAATTTAATTTTTCCTGCTTGATAAAATTTTTGAGGTTTCCAGTAGTCCATGTCATTATATTATTTGGTGTTCACAGGGATTGGTGACCTTGAGCACTGCTTTACTTTGTGTATTTTTCAGTAAAAAGGGTTCATGAGCCTCAGGATGCTTTGACAACAGTGATATCTCCTTCTAAAATAGACTTGACGTTGTCATTAGTCATTCCAAGAAGCCTGAGCTGTTAACCTACTTTGTCTTTTCACTGGACATCAAATGCTGAAGTTTACAAGACAAAATTTATTTTTCTCTCCATAAGATGCCTGTCTACTATTTTAGGGGACATGAATATTGCACTGAAAATGCAATTCTGGAATAATGAGACACAGAGTTTCTTTTCTCTTCATTTCTTTATACTATTTATTCTCTACAATTTGAAACAAATCCAAAATTTTCTTAGAATTCTGATTACTTTTCCCTCGTGAGCATTCAAAATGCCCAAAGAGGTAAAGAAAACTAAAGAGCATTAAGTTAAACCAGAGAGACTTTTCCCTATGGGTTGTTCTTAAACAACACCAAAATATGATTTCTGTTTCCTGTGCTGTCAGTTCATCACATTTCAAAGTCAGAAACGTTTTTAAATGAGGTCAGACATGCTTCCTGGTTTTGAGCTCCATTCTGATAAAGCTGTTCAGTTTGTAGCAGTGAAACAGAGGGACCACAAACTTTTGTCCTTAAATCCTGGCAGTTTAATAAAGGGTGATCCGTCACTGGGTTTGTGCCATCCGACAGCTAAAGATGCTCTGTTGATCCCAGTGGCAACCTGCTCTGCTGTGATGTCTGCAAAAATGGAAATATGTGAGACAAAATCCTCAAACACAGGAGAGAATATGTTTAAAATCAGAATTGCAGATATATACTTTCCTACAGTTTTGGATGTTGCATGGTCTAGACTATGTAACAGACCTGCCCTGGTATATATGATCTACTGTAGAAAACAAGGTAATGCACATTGAATTGAGAGATACCAATTTCAGAAGTGAAGCATGAATCTGAGCATGTTGCTCAGTCATTAAATATATATATATATATATAATTAGCTTTGCTTCATTTTAATGACTGTGGTCTGTCTTAGATTAGCTGAATGCCTAAGGTAAGATTATAGTTCCTAAACAGCCTAATTCATGAAATAAATTAATATAATGAGTTATTTGCCATCATATAAGCTTATATAAAAGTAATATTTCACTATTTTTAGCTGTTTAAAGATTTGTATTGACATTGTATTAAATATAGCCTTCCAAGGATGTATCAGATGGTTCAACGTTAAAGAACACATAAAAAATAGTGCAATTCAATTAAGTTATACCATTCTTAAAAATTATATATGTATGTGTATAATTTATATTATATAAACCATGCTTCTTTATGTCCAGCATTTAGCATGGCTACAAAATCAAATGACATTTTTTGGTAGAGTTTCATGTTCTTACATTTTTGTTTTATTGAGATTGCTCACATACCATACAATTATCCAAAGATCCAAAATGTACAATCAATTGCCAATGGTACCATCCTACAGCTGTTCATCCATCACCACAATTAATTTTTTTTCAATTTTTAGAACATTTTCATTACTCCAGAAAAGAAATACAGACAAAAAAAGGAAACTCAAATCCTCCCATACTCTTAACCACCTCCCCCACCATTATTGATTCATGGTGTTGGTATAGTACATTTGTCACTGTTGATGAAAGAATGTTAAAATACTACTAACTGTAGTATGTACTTTGCAATAGGAATATTTTTTCCTATATGCCCCTATATTATTAACTTCTAGTTATAGTGTCATACATTTGTTCTAGTTCATGAGAGAGATTTCGATATTTATACAGTTAATCATGGACATTGTCTACCACAAGATTCACTGTTTTATACATTCCTATCTTTTAACCCCCAATTTTCCTTCTGGTGGCATATGTGACTCTGAGCTTACCTTTTCCACCACATTTACACACTTCAGCACTGTTAGTTATTCTCACAACATGTTACCATCACCTCTGTCCATTTCCAAACATTTAAGTTCACCCTTTGAATATTCTGCTCATAATAAGCAACAGCTCCGCATTCTTTAGCCTTGTTCTATATCCTGGCAACACATTTCATTCTATGAGTTTAAATATTATAATTAGTAAATATCACTGAGACCTTGCAATATTTGTCCTTACATGTCTGTCTTATTTCACTCAATATAGTGCCCTCAAGGTTTCTTCATCAACCCATTTTTTAAGACGGTTTTGTTCACACACCATACATTCCATCCTAAGTAAACAATCCCTGGTTCCCTGTATAGTCACATATTTCTGTATCCAGCACCATCACCACTCTCTATATAAGGACATCTCCATTTCTTCCACAAAGAACAAAGAAGAGTCAAAGAAGGTAGAGAGACAAAGGAAAAGAAAAAAGAAACAGAAAAAAAATGACAGCTAGGAAGAAACAAAAGGAAAGATAGCATTAAACTAAAGTAGAATAAAGAGTCAGACAACATCACCAGTGCCAAGAGTCCCATACCCCTCCCCTATGCCCCCCCATATGCATTTTGTTTTGGTATATTGCCTTTGTTACATTAGAGGAAGCATAATACAATGTTTCTGTTAATTACAGTCTCTAGTTTTCATTGATTGTATTTTTCCCCCACTCCCACCCTATTTTTAACACTACAGTGTTGACATTCATTTGTTCTCCCTCATGTAAAAATATATTTGTACCTTTTATCAACTTTGTTGAGCACCCTAGGTTTCACTGAGTTATATAGTCCCAGTCTTTATCTTTCCTCTTTCCTTCTGGTGTCCCACATGCTTCTAACCTTCTTCTTTCAACCATACTCACAGTCATCTTTGTTCAGTGTACTTACACTATTGTTCTACAATCACCCAAAATTGTGTTCCAAACCTTTGCAGCCTGTCTTTTCCTTTCTGTCTACAGTGGTCCCTTTAGTGTTTCCTGTAGAGCAGGTATCTTGTTCACAAACTCTGTCATCTGTTTGTCAGTAAATATTTTAAGCTTCCCCTCATATTTGAAAGACAGTTTTGCTGGATAAAGGATTCTTGGTTGGTGTTTTTTCTATTTCAGTGTCTTAAATATATCTCCCCACTTCCTTCTAGCCTCCATAGTTTCTATTGAGAAATATGCGCATGGTCTTACCAAGCTTCCATTGTATGTGATGGATCACCTTTCTCTTGCTGCTTTCAGGATTCTCTCTTTATCTTTGGCATTTGATAATCTGATTACTAAGTGGCTTGGCATAGGTCTATTCAGATCTATTCTGTTTGGGGTACGCTGCACTTCTTGGATCTGTAATTTTATGTCTTTCATAAGAAATGGGAAATTTTCATTGATTACTTCCTCTATTATTGTGTCTGCCTCTTTTCCCTTCTCTTCTCCTTCTGAGACATCCATGATATGTACATTTCTGAGTTTCATGTTGTCATTCAGTTGCCTGAGACATCGCTCATATTTTTTTTCCACTCTTTTCTCTATCTGTTCTTTTTTGTGTAGGCTTTCAAATTTCTTGTTCTCCAGTTCCTGAGTGTTTTCTTCTGCCTCTTGAGATCTGCTGTTGCATGCCCCCATTGTGTCTTTTATCTCTTGTGTTGTGCCTTTTATTTCCATAGATTCTGCCAGTTGTTTTTTCAAACTTTCAATTTCTACCTCAGGTATGCCCAGTGTTTTCATTATGTGGTTCATCTCTTTTGCCATATCTTCCCTAAATTTTTTAGCATTAGTTGTTTCAGTTCCGGTATCTCAGTTGAAATGTAAATTTATTCTTTTGACTGGGCCATAACTTCATTTTCTTAGCATGGGTTTTTTTTTTTGTTTTTGTTTTTTTTTTGTTTTATCTTCATTTTATTGAGATATATTCACATACCATGCAGTCATACAAAACAAATCGTACATTCAATTGTTTACAGTATCATTAAATAGTTGTACATTCATCACCTAAATCAATCCCTGACACCTTCATTAGCACACACACAAAAATAACAAGAATAATAATTAAAGTGAAAAAGAGCAATTGAAGTAAAAAAGAACACTGGGTAACTTTGTCTGTTTGTTTGTTTGTTTCCTTCCCCTATTTTTCTACTCATCCATCCATAAACTAGACAAAGTGGAGTGTGGTCCTTATGGCTTTCCCAATCCCATTGTCACCCCTCATAAGCTACATTTTTATACAATTGTCTTCGAGATTCATGGGTTCTGGGTTGTAGTTTGATAGTTTCAGGTATCCACCACCAGCTACCCCAATTCTTTAGAACCTAAAAAGGGTTGTCTAAATTGTGTGTAAGAGTGCCCACCAGAGTGACCTCTCGGCTCCTTTTGGAATCTCTCTGCCACTGAAGCTTATTTCATTTCCTTTCACATCCCCCTTTTGGTCAAGAAGAATTAACATGGGTTTTAATTTTCTGTTGTCTAGGTGTCTGTTTTCCTTGTTTAATGCAATCAGGTTTTCCCAGACCAGAACAGGCTCAGGTCTCAGAAGGAGGCAATCTGGTTTCCCTGAGGGTGTGTCTTACAAGATTGACACACCCTGTAAGGCCTCAAGCCACTGTGCTTTTCTGCCCAGCAGGTGGCACCTGTCAGCCTGTCATTCCAGACTGGTGTGAGGAGGTGTGGCCCATGGCCATTTTCTGGGGTCTGGTTCTGAATGGAGGCAGATATTAGAGCTGGGCCCCACCTCTTTCCTCTTAGGGAAGCTACACCCCCTAAGGTGATATCATTTGCATTTGAATAGTCTCTCTGATTCTGCTATCTCTACCCTTGTCTGGGTCAGAGCACTGGGAGCTGAAAATGGCTGAGGCTTTCTTCACAGAGCTGAAAAAGGGACAGAAAGCCCCCCTTCAGGGCCAGTCTGCAGCCACCCTCATTTTTACCCATTGGCCAGAGATTGCACCTGGTCCTCTGGGTTCCCCTCCCACCCAAAGAGGTCCTCTGGCTCTCCAAGGTCAGTCATCACCAAAAGCCTCTGTCTGTTTGTTGGGGGTTCATAGCTTGTATTAAGCAGTCAACGTTTGTTCATTAAAGCCCTAGTTGGATCTGGGCTGAGGTATATTCGCTTGTTAGAGAGGCTGCTGTCACAGCGAGGCTTTGCAGTTTCAGCTGCCATGGGGGAAGGGAGCTCTTGGCGGAGGCCACAGTTTTTACTTACAGATTTTATGCTGCAATTTTGGGCATTCCTCTCAATCCAGGTTGATGTATGACGTGTGGACAGTCATGTTTGTCTCCCAGCAGTTGTTCCAGATTATTTACTAGTTGTTATTTCCTAGTTATTTCCTAGTTCCAGATTATTTACTAGTTGTTCCTGTTTGTTTATTAGTTGTTCCAGGGGGAGTAACCAGCTTCCACTCTTCTCTATGCCACCACAATGACACAAGTCATTAAGGAGGGTACATATTTCCCAGAACAAAACCTGAAATAATCAGCAGCACTCAAAGGAGTCATATGAAAGCAATAAATGGAATCATTCACTTTATGTAAAATATTCATAATGTAAGTATAATATAGATAAGAACATTAAAAAAAATAGAAAAGCTCTTTGGTTTACTCTTTAGTTGTAGAATGCTGGTATCCATCCCAATGGAAATGCTCAAAGAGAGAAGACATTTGATATCGTGCCATTAATATGAAAAAACAAACAAACAAACAAACAAAAAACAAAACAAAACACTGCACTCCACGTCACCACAGTGGGCCTCCATTCCTGCGTGAGAAACTTTGGATCCGAGTGGTACTTGCCCATCAGACAGGACAATCTCTCTTCAGTTTTTCACAGTCATCACCTGCCAAGCTTCTATTGTTTACTTCCCCTTTTTGGCTCACAAAAGCTTGGAGTTTGTTTTTTCTTAGGCTACACCACGGAATTTTAAAGAAACCATGACTCAGAGAGACCTAGGAAGAAAGATCACCAGGGATTATTCAGGTTTTTCAAAAGCACAATGAAAGTGCATAAGGCAAGCCACATATCATATCAGGCACTGAAAATGGTGGTATAGTCAATAAATTCCTTAATAATTATTTATTGAACCTCATTGTTATCAGACCCTGTAATAAGAATTGCCTGTTTGAATTATTTATTAGCTGATGATCCCACACATTAAGATTTTCAGAATTTCTCATGGTTGTAGACATACTCATACTCCCAAATTTATTTGAAATCAATTAAACACACACACACACACACATTTTATCTATAGTGTCTTGGTTTGCTATTTCTGCCATCATGGAAAATACCAGAAATGGATTGGCTTTTATAAAGGGGATTTATTAAGTTACAAATTTACAGTTCTACAGCCATTAAAGTGTCCAAACTAAGGCATCAACAAGATGATACCTTCGCTGAAGAACAGCTAACAGTGTCCAGAACATCTTTGTCAGCTGGGAAGGCTCATGGCTGGTGACTGCTGGTCCTTTTCTCCTGGATTGTGTTTTAGCTCCTCTCTCAGCTCCTGTGTGTCCTTAGCTTAGCAACTCCAAATGTCCTTGTATCTGCAACTCCAAGCATCTCTAAGCATCTCTAAGCCTCAGCTCCCAAGTGTCTCTCCAAAAGTCTCTCTCAGGTGACCTTGGGGTGTTTTGTCCTCTCTTAGCTTCTCTGCAGCAAACTCTGAGCTACCATCTCAAAGCATCAGCAAGCATCTGGGTCTCCTGGCTTCGTACACTGCAGGGCATTTTCATCTCTCTGCTCTCTGTGTGAGCTCCCTTTAAAGGACTCGAGTAAACTAATCAAGGCCTACCCTAAATGGGTGGGGTCAAAACTCCATGGAAACATTCAATCAAGAGGTCACACTGTAATCAAAAAGATTAATCAGTCTGCCCCCACAAGAATTGCATTAATGTATATGGCTTCTTTGGGGGACATAATATATCCAAACCGGCACATGTAGACAATTTTCTAAGACAGCAAAACTCCAATTGAAAGTAAAGCTCTAATTGAAAAACTCCAATGTTTATTTCCTTCTAGTGTAGAGCACCAACTTGTTTCTTGTTCCGATATTCTTGTTAGTTGTTTCTTGTGGAGTTAGCAGCAGAAACCAAGGTTGACTAGCTTAAAGAAAGAGAAAAAGGGAAGGGTTGGGTGAATATAAATAGAAAGGCCCTGGGATATCTCTGGAATTAAAAGAAAGTTGAACAAACAAGTCTTATGAAAGAAGGAACCAAAGTCTATGACAAGATTTTAGTATCAGCATATGATTTTGTGCTACAAGAGAACTGACATTAATGTGATTTCTCTCTGACAACATTTCTGTTCATCTCCCTCTATATTTTAAATTTCTTGGGAAAAGAAATCTTATTTTTCAATCTTGGATCAGTTGTCTATATCAGGACCACCAGCTATTAACAGAAGAACAGAGAAATACTGCACAGAAATGGCCAATCAGGGCATGCTTCTTCATTTTATGGCCTTTTCTAGAGAGTGGGCCATCACTGTGAAATAGGGAGGTAATCCAAGATATAATTAATGAAGATAATTTTTCCTGCAACAGTTTTTTTTTTTCTTCACCACAATATATTCTGATATATTTGGGGGGTGCAGGGCAAATCATGGCAAAATAAGATCACTCAATAAATTCTCAATGGTTTTACATATGCTCTTCATGTAGTTGCTATATTCTGAGGCATCAAAATTATGTCATAAACTTAAGAGAAATATGTTATCCAAGGATATTTGATCAATTTATTTCCCCAAATCACAGTTCATTATGTAATGACAGATGTTGACAGATATTACTTTTGAGATAAACATTGGGAATATAACACCATAATGCTATAAAACATGAATTGAATTAATTTCTAGGTATAAAATGCAATACTGTGTTTTGATTTTGAAAAAAAAACTATGCTCCAATTGAAATGGTAATCAGAAATATACTGCATTCAAGATGCAATTCAAAAGACTCTGAAAATACACATTTTTTCTAATAAATCATTATGTCTAATAATCTCATGAAATGCTTCCATTTTAAGGCCAAATGGAGCATTACTTATTCACCAAAATCAATAGGAAAATAAGCATTATTCTTCACATACATTGGATTCTTGTTATAACAATGCGGAAAAAGAAATCTAAGATGTATGTGCATATACATGTGTGTGTGTGTGTGTGTGTGTGTGTGTGTGTGTGTCCAGATATTTATTGTGGTGAATCAGGGACTTCAAGTCTTGATTTGCCATCTCAACCTCCTACCAAGACTGATGGCCTTAAGCATCCAGACATACCAGTTGCCATGTAGTGGGGGTTTCATTTTCAAACATTCCTGTTCTGTAGAAGACCAACTCTCTATTGAGAAACATGAATTATTCCTCTCATTTTTCATTCATTCATTGAAGGTGATATCTAGTTTACTTCTCCACCTTAAATCCTGGCATTATCTCATGACCTGTCAATGTCTCATGCTGTCCAACAGAACATTCTATGATGATGAAAATATTCTGTGTCTGTGCTAATGTAGTAGGCAAAAGCATTCAAAATGTGGCTAGGCTACTTGAGTAATTGAATTATTAATTTGAATTAATTTAAGTAGCTACATGTGGCTAGTGACTACATTATTGGACAGTGCATGTCCATATTGTTCATTCACACAATTTTTTTTGACATTCTCAATGCCAGTCACTTTATACCCATTGCATATCAGCTACTAATTCAAAGGATTATATCCTGGTCCTTAGGTCTGGGAAGAAGGGGCAGAGTTAAAGCCCCTCAAATCTCAGATATCTTAAAGGAATGTGACAAGATTTTCTGACCTATCTTCTGTCCATTATTACGATTGGCATGCAAACAAACCTGCCCAAAACCACAAACATTTATCTTTTCCCATAGTTAAGCTATTAGAAGACAGCACTGTGATAATAACTTAAAATGTAAATGTGGAAGTGTTTTCAGCATTACAAGGTACTATAAATCTTGAGTTAGGCTATTTATGCCTAAAAAGAAGGCTGATCTTTTCTGTCCCAGATATAGGAAGAAGAGAGGTTCCCCATCCCCAAACCAAGAAATAATAGACAAAATATTACCATCCTCATTTCAGTTTCAAAGAAACCCAGAAGATTGACCCTGCCAATGCTTTCGGTCCCCAGAATTGTGAAAGGCAGAAGAGATTTGAA
Organism: Choloepus didactylus; assembly: GCF_015220235.1. Classification (NCBI taxonomy): domain Eukaryota; kingdom Metazoa; phylum Chordata; class Mammalia; order Pilosa; family Megalonychidae; genus Choloepus; species Choloepus didactylus. Next base: position 34,441,454 of record NC_051309.1, read on the forward strand.
TCTTCAGGCTCAGCTGATGCTACCATAATGTATATTGCTATATATGAAGTTTAAACTAAGCCCCCAATGAAGGTCAACAAAAAAGTAGATGGAAATTTCTCAAAGACCCAACAGTGCTATAAGTGCCTATAGGTATAGAGTCCCACACCAGCAATATTTATTTGGACTTCTCACTATTGGCATCAGTTTTATAGACAGGAGCTAGATTAGCAATACTGGGTATAAAGACTAAAGCCTTTTTATGTGTGCCCCTCTGACCTGTGGGCAGAGGAAGTAATGTATTCCCTCTTCTGGACTCTCATGACCTATAGCAATATGTTCAGATCTCTGCTCTGGATTTTATGTTGCATTTCTTATATTGCATTTTTCTGCTTTTTATTTTAATGATACCTTTGCTTTTCTGTTTTCCCCACTGGATGTTATAACACCAGGTGTTCTAAATCAGATTCCCCTGGAAATAGACTCTGAGACAGATTTTCAAGCAGGAACTTTATTGGGGAGTGCTCACAGGGGGGCAAAAACAAAATCAAAGCAAACAAAAACACCTACAAGAGGGACGAAAGCTGAATAGAGCTGAAAGAGAAATTAAAATGCGCTTGCAATTGAGACTTAAGCTGATCCCAAAGGGAAGCTCTGAAGTTGGGATAGCCCTTCAGAGAATTTCCATGTTGAGGCAAGAGGTAGGGATTTTAGGGATTGTGTACTACAAAAGGACAAAGCATTGGATACAAGTTGCCCATAAGCAGGAGATATTACTATAGGCAAAAAAATCTCCCTCCAGGAGTGGAGTGTCCCTTGAAGGGAATTCTTTGAGCAGTAAACAAGCAACTCTCCCAAAAGGTGGATCCGTGCCACTCTCTGAAAAGGAAATCTAGACAGTGTGCTGCAGCTTGCACAGAGTCTACCCTTAGCACCACTTTGATCAAATTCTTTCCTACAACACATTTACCCTATCTGGTAACAGCTCACCTGTTTTCTTGAGTGTCTTCTCCTGGGGAAGCTTACAGGAGATCAATGAATAGCACAAAGTACAACCCCTACCTTTGCAACTAGTCTTAGGTCCACAGATGAAACTCATCATCTTCCTTCCCTGCTAACCATGGTTAACCATTGTAGACCCCCTCACACACACACTCAGCAAGTACCTAGGCTGCACTAAGTAAAACATCTGGTATTGTAGCCCAGATCTTCATCTCTAAGTAGTTGGAACCCCAGTTCTTCATACCCTTCTTGGACCATAGTTCATGCACTTGTTGATTTACTATGAAAATTGGCCAGTGGAGAACAAAGAGATGCCCCAGGGATCACCTCTGTGCCAAATGTATCATATATTACCCTCACTGTGTAACAGCAGCACTACCACCTGATGATGAAAGTCAATTACCCCTGCCAGGGTGGTTAATCCTTTCCTTGCTCCCTTGTCTCTTGGCAATAAAGAGCATAAAATAACCACATGGCAACTACTTTCCCCTTATATTAATTTCATAGTTGCTAAAACAAATACTAAACATTGGGTTGTCTTAAATTGGGAATTTATTGGTTCATGATTGCAGAAGATGGAAGGCTTGCTTCTTCCTGGAGTTAGTATCTTATGGCTGGCTTAACATGACTTTTGTGGGGTGCATGATTCAATCCTCCACAGTCTACCCTCTGGACCCCAAAAAGACATATTCTTCCCACATGCAAAATACATTCTTTCCATCACAACAACCCAAAAGCCTTATGTCACTTCAGTAATGCCAAGTACAAATTCTCATTGAAATCTGTTTTGGGGGTAGTCCATCCTGGGAGAAAAGTCCTCTGTCTGATGGAACTATGAACCTAGAAAACAAGTTATCTGTTTTCAATATACAATGGGTGGCAAAGGCATACAATAACTTCCATTCTGGAAGGGAGAAATTGGAAGGAAAACAGGGTTCATGGGTCCCAAACAATTCCAAAACCCAGCAGGTCAAATGCAATTAGAACTCAAGTTCTGGAGCCATCTGTGGCTTGATGCTTTGTCCTCTGGACTTGCTGAATCAGTATCTCCTCCCTTTCCAAGTACTTGCACAGTGGTAATGCTCTCCACAAACACTGGAGCACAGGCCCTACCATCTTAGATAATGGAAGGTCAGATGCTATCTATGAAAGCCTGGGCACAGGCCCTACCCATTCTGAGCTTAGGGGTGGCAGCATTCTCCCTAAATATAGGGGCATAAGGTCCATCCTGTCCAAGTACCAGGGCAGATGGCCTGCCCCCTCCAAGCTCAAGGGAACTGATCCTTTCCACACATGTGTGTAGACCCACTCTCTTATCCCAGATTTGCTTCCATGGTTCTGCCCTTGGAATCATTCTTCCTTCAATTTTCCCTTATCTTTCCCTTTCCAGCATTGCTTCTGTTCATACAAATGCTGAAAAAAACCTGTTGGCTTTGCATGCAGTTCTAGGGGGTTCAAATCTTCCTTCACTGTGAATTTTCCACAGATCCTTTCTGGATAACTGCTTTTCCTATCTTAACATCAACGAAATTGCTAACTGGATCCAAGTTTAGCTACACTTTATTTAGCAATGGGATGTCTAGTTAAACCATCACATGGAGCCATGTTCTCTGGAGATTCACTTCCTGAAAGGAGATCCCTGATAGAGCTCTTTATGACCCTAGTCTCAGAACACACTATGCAGATAGGCTGAGAACTTCATAATTATCAATAGCTGATTTCTTTTTGCTTAACAGTTGAATCTTCAGTTTCTCTCTTTTCTTTCTCATTCACTATAACCTGTAAGGAGAAACCAGACTGAATCTTATATAGTTAGCTTGGAAATTTCCTCACTGAAATATCCAAGTTCATTGCTTGCAAGTTCTACCTTCCATCTGATATCAGAACAAAATTTTGCCAATGTCTCTGCTGCTTTATAATGAGAATTATCTTTCTTCCAGTTTCTGGTAACACAGTCATCACTTTCTTTCAAGGTATCACTGGAAATACCATTGACATCTATATTTTACCAACAGTTCCTTCAAAGCAGTATCATTACCCAATTCCAAAGCCATTTCCATATTTTTAGGGATTTTTCATAGGAGCACTCCATTTTCCAGTTCCAAAACCTGTATTTGTTTCTTAGCTACTAAAACAAATGCCATAAAATGGATTGGCCTAAACAATAGGTATCTATTGGTTCATGGTTTTGAGGGTAGGAGAAGTCCAAAATTGAAGCATCAGCAAGGTGATACTTTCTTCCCAAAGACTACACCCTTCTGACATGGTTGCTGGTGATCATTGGTCCCTGGCATTTCCATCACACCCATGATGGAAGTTTACTCTTACTAGAAACTTGGATCCGTAGTTATGCATAACTTAGATTTGGGGGTGGAGGTGACAGGAAGCACAAATTCCCTAAGTAAGTTAAGGGGATTAATGGTCAGCAGGGCCACTCCTACTTCTACCTCTGGGTTATTTATATATATATATATATATATATATATATATATCTTTTGGGGGCACAGAATACTATAAGGGTTATTGATTTGTTCGTTTAACATGTCCTGAAGGATGGTGCTCCACACTCACACAATATCAATATCCAAGTTACTGACTCAGTTATCTCTTTAAAAGACCATTCTAATGTTTTATCATGTTGAGGGTTGCTGGGATGTTCACTAAGTAGTATGATCAGTGGCTCTCATGGTTATTTGTCTCCTGCTATGTCTTTGTCACTGTAAGATGGGTTATTTGGTCAAATGCAATGTCACATGTGATTCTGTGTCAGTAGCTCAAACACTCTATAAATTTTTGGATAATAGTTCTAGCTGAGGCTCCAGAGGCAGGGGAAAAAAATAAACAAACAAAATAAAACACCCGAAACATAAGTTTATTCTTAAAATAAATTGCTGCTCCTTCCAGGATATAGGGGACCAACGCAATCAACTTGAAACCAAGTTGTTGACTGTCCTGCTTGAAGGTTCCTAACTTATCAGGATTCAGTGTAGATCTATGTTGCCACCAATGGAGAGATTGAGCACATCTAAATAAGCCTATTCTGATATTCATGCAGTTAGGATCGTGAATACCACCATCCCTGAAACCATGGCTACTCTCTTGAGCATTGGATGGCTGGTGGCAATGGCTAGTAAATGTTAACTTATTGAATTATTTTGTCACCTTTTTTGTAAAGTGCCTTTTCTGTGGTTGGTGTTAACATACAAAAAAAAGAATTACATATGGTATCCTTTTATATAGGTTGTCCACATGCCTCTTTCCCAGAGCTTTTTTTCACTGACCTTTCGGTTTTTCTTTTTCTGGATCCCAGGCATGTGCTGAGCCATTTTCCATTCTCTATGTGTCCATATGTAGACTTACATCTTCACTCAAAGAAGATAACCAGCTGCACCACTTGATGTTCTGCCTTATGGTAGGGTTTCTATTCACTACTATTATTCTGAGTAGGGCTTTCATGCAACCACAGTTCATTTTTGACTTGTACCAATTTACTGAGTATATATATGTAAATAAAGATTAACCTTTTTCCTTCTCCTTCAGCAGGTTATAAATGATGCCATACAATCAGATGTGATTTGAGAAAGAAACGCTGGTATGACAGTGGTGATGTCAGTGGAGTCATAACTGCTTTCTTATGCTGCTTATGAGTGGCTTTTTGGCTGTTCATCTCTAAACCTGGATGCACTACTTCCATCTTCTGATGAATTACTGCTAGTCCCATAGTTTTGGCCATAGGGTCACCTACTGTATTTCTAAGAGACCCCAGTACTATGCTAGAAGCAAGTTTTCTAATGTGTATAATTCTCTACTACAGAAGCTTGGACATGCTTGGGTCTTGTCACAGATACCACTTTTTTCATAGTCTCTGATTTCCTAAGTCTTAGATCCAGAGCCTAAATCTGTTATTGTCCTTTTCTGTCTGACCCCACTCAGGGCTGACAGCCTCCTGCATCACTTGGCAAATCAGTCAGAGCTGTAATCCCAAAGAGTCTACCAGGCATTGTACTACTTGTAGTGAAAGCAGTAATTTGCCCTATACTTTGAAAAGAGTGTACCAGATAAGTGGACCCTTAAACACATCACTCATGGAGCTAGACTCTGAATTTTTATAGGCTTCATGTCTCACCATTTCATGTGCATGTGTGTTACCAAGGCTCCAACATTCTTGCTACTTCCTGTCATTCAAATAAGAGGATGTCATTGATATAGTGGACTAATATGATGATTAGTCCAAAATCCAGGTGGCTCAATTCTCTTTGGATTATATTTGACAGGTGGGGGGTGGGGAGACAACATAGTTCTTGAAGAAAAGTGTAAATGCATGCCATATTCTCCCACTTGGATGTGAACTGCTTAGTGAGAACTGCAAGGAATGAATTTGCTAGATCAGTGTTCCAACTCTATTATTATAACTGGGCCACTTGGCTTTTGCTGGTTAAGGTCTGCCACCCATCCTCTAATATTTTAGGATTCTATTAATCCCAATGTTATTTGGGAGCCCAATATTCTAAATTAATCCCATGATTTACTTATTTAATCTGTGCAACACATCAGTGAGGTAGGAACCAGTCTCTCCATTTCATGGATGAGAAGATTGAGGCAGGGAGATTTTATAGAGCATTTGTAAATTAAAGTAAAATATTGGTTGCGAATACGTCTCTGGCAAAAATGCTCTAATAATTGTCTTCATAATATTTATGAATGAAAATTAAGAGATGTATGGTATCTCACCATGGGAGCTCCATTCACCTTAAAAAACATGTAAACAATGTGGATTTATTTAAGTTATTCCTGATACACAAGATAAAATCTTAAGATAAATGCTAAGACTTAAAATTTCAAAATGAATTATTTCCATGAGACAAAGAATGCCAGAAGGTATTTTACATGTTTCCTCTCTTCTTTTAAAGATTTTGCTTTACTAAAGAAGACCTTTTACTTTCAAGTTGCAACAGACCTTAAAAAGACTTTAAATTGGTTGTGAAGAGGAGGGAAGCAATTTCCCCAATTAACTCATAAGATCTTTCTCATGGTTATAACCTCTTTTGTGGTTCACCTTGCTGTTCATGGCTATGCTTTTATAGCCTGGAATACAATAAAACAAAACCTCAGAAGTGAATGGCAGATTCACTTAAGTACAAATATATGAATGGTTATGAAATCAGTAGATATGCTTACAGAAGTATCTGGAAATAGGGTATCAAATGTGTCAAGGGGCAGTTACTCCCACAAAGCAAATATAAAGATATGGATTACTTCACTCTTTGAAAAAACCCTCATTGGTTAATTTTACACAAAAAAAGCTTAATCATTTGTTGCTGTCATGTCATAAAAATATTAAAACTAAGAAAGTGAAACTATTTTCCTGTGCTCCTGTGAATGCTATGGCCAGAAGGTAATAAATATAATGCAATTATATTTTAATGAAACCATAAATACACACTTAATTTGAGATACCACAGTCTATTTACCTATAATCAGTAAAAATGTTGAATATGTGCTTCTAGCTCTCTTAAAATGAATAACATTTTGCATCTTATTTATTGAATGGTCTTAATTGTCAACAAAGTTACCAAATAAAACATAGAGCATCATCTTTAAATGTAAGCAAATGGCTTCATTCGAATTTTTATATTGTTTGTGTCTAAAATACCTATTTCCAAAAAAAAAAAAAAGTTAAGTCTACTGAGTTGATTCAAAATAAAAATAAATTCATATTGTCAGTCTGATACATGCACAAATGAAAATTCCCTGCAGTTATAAAAAGCAATGTATACCATGGTGGCTTGAAGCTGTTATGTACTTCAGAAAAGGCCATGTTCTTTTAATCCATGCCTGTGGGTGCAGACCCTGGTTAAGACTGATGCCCACCAGGCCCTCCAGGGCTCAGCCTGCAGAACTGAAAAGCACCCCAAGACCTCCCAGGGTCTGCAACTACAAAGTGAAGGCCTTACACCCCTGGGGCTCCCCTCATCTCCCTCCTGCCTCCCCCCACTCAATCCCCTCTACCTGTTTCCCTTCCCTTCCTCTCTTCACCCCTATCTCCCTAACCCCTTCTTCCTCCTTGCCTCACTCCCACTGTCCCCTCCATTCTGTAATGACCAGGACCCTGTCAACATGGGTTTCCAATGGGAAAAAAATAAAAAATAAAAAATAAAAAGATGAGACATTTTGATTAGGTTATCTCAACTGAGAAGTGACCCACCCCATTCAAAATGGGTCTTAATCTTCCTACTGGAATCCTTTATAAGAGGATAAAAGCCACAGAGGAGCTAAGAGATGAAATTCAGAGAAACACCAAGAGAAGTTTAGAGAAAAAGCCACAGATGGAGAAGCCAGAAACTTAAGCAACGAAACCCAGGAAGGAAGGACCAGCAAATGTTGCTATGTGCCTTGCTTTCTGACAGAAGAGCCCAAGGTGGGAGTAACTGGTCTTCAGAGGAGTTATCATCCTGTTGATGCCTTAATTGGGACATTTTCAAGGCCTTAAGATTGTACATTTGTAAGCTGATAAATCCCCATTGTAAAAGCCAACCCATTTCTGGTTTATTGCGTTTTGTCAGCTTTACTAAACTGAAAACTTGTAGGTATAAATTTATTTTTAATAAACATTTCTTTTTATGCAGAGTCAACAGAGAAATAAAAAAAAAATATTTAATTGAAAAATCATTTATCTGGGAATTTCTAGATATGCCCCTGATGAAAACAAAAATACAAAGTAAAATACTATATACAAATTATGTTCTATTTGTCTGCTGGAGATTTGGAAGAATTTTTAAGATAGACTATAGGGAATAAATGGCAATTGGATTAATCTTCAGAAATGTACATGATGATAGAATGACTTTATGATTTTAAAGATAGAAGACTGAATGATTAAAATCAGAGAATCATAAGCCCTAAGTTCTACAAATACACTATGAAATTCTTTATTTGCTCTTTTCCTTCTACAGAGAAGGAAATGGTCCAAAGATTTAAGTGGCTTTCCCATAATCATCCAACTACTTGGTGTTAAATTGAAGAATTGTTTGGAGAATTTCTGACTCAGAAAAGCATTTTCTTAGTTTATTAAGTTCTTTTTATTCCTTTGGAAAATCATACTAACTTTACAGCAAATATTTATTTTTTCTATTACATACAAGATAAATTCTTTCGTTCTACTTTCTGGAAGGCAATGACGAATTGCTGTGTAATTTTAATTGACATGTAATGTGATCCCTTCTGTCTTTTTGTAAAGATCACTTTGTTGTTAGTATGAAGGAAAGTGTTTTACATATATTAATGTACATAATCCTTATGATAATCCTAGGAGGGCTATACTATTATAGTATATGCATTTTTGTTAAATTTTCTAACATATTCCCCATGATTCCTATTTACAAATGAGGAAACAGACTGTAGCAGGATTTGAACCCAAAAGTCCCAATACAAATTCCAAATTTAACCAAAATGTTAAAATGTCACTCAGTATCTGAGGAACCCAAAAGAGATACTGGAAATTCAGGCAAGAAATAATTAAAGTAATAATTAAGCTAATTAAATTTATTTTATTAAATTTTATTTTTTATGTATTCATCACTACCACAATACAACTCTATGGCAGAGTACATGCATCTTATATGTTTTCCCCAATTCCCTGGGGACCATCATCTCCTGCATCCTTGGCATCTTATTCTACTGCAGTAGCCTCTGTGACTGAGTAACTTTTTGGCCCACAGCTCTTCCTCTTTGGGCTGTTAGCTGCCCTGCTACTTGGAAACTATAGCACGGCTTGAGTTTCTGGTTCCTCCTGTCATTTCTATACTTTATCCTTTCACTGACCTATTTCCCCAAACATATTAATAGAGATATGTGGTCAGTGGCATGGCTTGGGGATTCAAGTCATCCATATCAAAGGAAGTGTGGCCTCTGGCTCTCTTTTTACTGCTTTTCTCTTCTCCCTTTAACCTTCTTTAAGGAGCAGCGTTTTCCCTCCTCCCCTTCCATCCATGTTTAGCTAATGTCATTTTCCAAGTTTCAAGAAAAAGATAATTCAGTTCTTGTATTGATGGGTTTATAACCAAACAGGGGTGGCAGATGTTTGCTTATTATACCACCAGCGACTCTTTTATAGCCTGCCCTGCCAAGGCAACAGATTAATGAACATGCAGATTCATCGTTGGCATTAAACATTCTTTTCTCTCACCATCTCTGTAAGGAGAAGAATAAAACAAAACAAAACAAAACAAACAAACAAAAAAGAGGAAGCACTTTTTGTAGAACTGCAGAACTGCGCTATAGGAAGAAGAGAGTCTCCTTGTTGGTTTTGGGTGGACCTTTTGATATTGGCTCCATGAAGAAGATCTCAGAAAGGATGAGAGAGACAGTAGTGGATGAAGCCATAGACAATCTTTGTTTTATACCCAATGTTTGGAGCACTCCTGATCATTTTCTTTGAGCAATGCTTAAGACTAGGGTCACTTATTTTAACTGGCCTGCCCTGGTATATCCTGTAATCCTTATAAAACTATATACTTTTCCTCTGCTACCTATCTGGTTTATGTTTTGTCATTTCAGTGAAAATACATGCAAAGTTAATCTTGGGAAATGGGAATATGTACCTTAATTATTTAAATGACACTATTGCCTTCCTCCCTTAGTACCAATCTCTGGGGAAGTTCTAGCTCATCCTTACACCACAGGCATAAAATATATAGTGAGAAATATAAAGTGAGTCATAAATATAAATTACATATATAACTAAATTTTCAAATTTCTACATTAAACAAGTAAAAGGTTAAGATGTTAATAATATATTTAACCCAATATATTTAAAATATGATCATTCTAACATGTAATTAATATAAAGTTAGTGCTAAGATTCTTTGATCATGCTGTTTTCAAAACCAGTGGATGTTATACACTTACAGTACCTCTCAATTTCAACTACCCAAATTTCGAATGCTCAGTAGCCACATCGTTAATGGCTACTGTAATGGACAGCACCAATCTAGCCCTTCAGTTCCCAGGTTTATATATACAAGGATGTAGGTCTCCTAATAGTTCCATATAATTGGGTCCTGAGTTAAGTCCCTTACCCACCCCATTTCTTTTGAATCTGAAAACTGAAATGAATTTCATGCAAATGACCTCCAAGCAAAAGCCATATTAACATACCCAGCTTTCATCTGTTAGTTGTCAATTTCATTTTGGCTTGATTTTTATAATTTTTATTTTTTTATTCTAATTTATGGAAGTTCTTTGAAGTATGGCATACATGTAGAAAAGTATACCAATCCTAAGTGTACCGTACAATGAATTAACACAAAGTGAATATATCTGTATAATCTGCAACCAGCTAAACAAATAAATTAATACCACCACCCCACAAGTCACCCTTGTGTCACTTCCCAAACACACACTTTCCCTAAAAGTAATCAATATTCTGGATCCATCACCATAGATTTGATTTGTCTGATTATCAACCTATTCAAATGCAATCATATTGTCATGCATGTTGATTTTACTTAATTTTTGACTTCTAAGAATGCATTACTAAATTGCCAGGACATTGAAGCACTTTTAAAAAGAGAAAACAGCCTGTGCCAGTTTGAATGTATTATGTCCCCCAGAAAAAGCCATATTCTTTTATGCAATCTTGTGGGGCAAGCATAATAGTGGGGATTAAGTTGGAATGTTTGGATTAGGTTGTTTGCATGGAGATGTGCCCCACCCAGCTGTGGGAGGTGACTCTGGTGGGATACTCCCATGGAGGCGTGGCCCCACCCATTCAGGGTGGGCCTTGATCAGTGGAGCCATATAAATGTGCTGACTCAAAGAGACTGAACAGAGTGCAGCTGTGAGTGACGTTTTGAAGAAGAGCAAGCTTGCTAGAGAGGAACGTCCTGGGAGAAAGCCATTTTGAAACCAGAACTTTGGAGCAGACGCCAGCCACATGCCTTCCCAGCTTACAGAGGTTTTCTGAACACCATTGGCCATCCTCCAGTGAAGGTACCCGATTACTGATGTGTTACCTTGGACGTTTTGTGGCCTTAAGACTGTAACTGTGTAGTGAAATAAACCCCCATTTTATAAAAGCCAATCCATCTCTGGTGTTTTGCATTCTGCAGCATTAGCAAACTAGAACAGATTTTGGTACCGAGAGTGGGGTGCTTTTTGCTGCTGTGTTTGCAAATACCAAACATGTTGGAACGGCTTTTCAAATGGATAAGGGGAAGATTCTGGAAGAATTGTGAGGAGCTTGATAGAAAAGGCCAAAACTGCTTTAAAGAGACTGTTTGTGGAAATATGGACTCTAAAGATACTTCTGATGAGGACTTGAACAGAAATGATGAATGTGTTGTAAACTGGAAGAAAGGCGATCCTTGTTTTAAAGTGGCAGAGAATTTGGCAAAATTGAGTCCTGGTGTCAGATGGAAGGAAGAATCTGGAAGCAACAACTTGGAATACTTAGCTGAGGAGATCTCCAGACTACGTGTGGAGGACATATCCTGGCTTCTCCTTGCAGCTTATAGTAAAATGCGAGCAGAGAGAGATAAACTTAGAACTGAACTCTTGGGTTCAAAGAAACCAGAAGTTTATCGCTTGGAAAATTACAAGCTTCCAGGGGGTGGAATCCCTGAAGCTACAGCCCAATGTGAGGATGTAACCAAACATGGAAACCAGCCGCCATTTCAGTACAAGCCAAGATTGGAAAAGGAGTTAAGCAGAAAGGATTTGTGGAAAGTCCTATTGTCTGATGGCTTTGACCCCTGCGTGCTTCATGCAAAGCCAACAGAATTTTTGTGAGATCTTTATAGACAGAGCTATTGCCGGTCTGGTCTGGAGGAGACAGACAAGGAACAAATTGCAGGAAAAATTTCTTCAAAGACAGAGCCATGGAGGTTGAGGTCTGGAGTCGGGAGGTCTCGGGCTGGGAGAGTGGAGCAGCCCACACGCATGGAAAGGGTGAGTTTGCCCCGGAGGTCGAGGGTGGGCATTCCACCTCGATGCTCTGGAAGAGTTTTGCCACCCGAGGTCCCAAAGAGGGTGGAACACATTCCCAGGGAATTGGGGAGAGCCTGGCTGCCACCACACTGTTCTGAAGGGGTTGAGCGTGTGCCCCAGAGATGGAAGGGAATCCGGGAGCAGCCCCGATGTTTGAGGAGGGTGGGGCCGAGAAGGTGGTCTCCCCAATGTGTGGAAATGTTGGAGCACTCACCTAAGTATTTGGAGAGGAAAGGGCTGCCGAAAAGGCCCTTAGGAAGGGTTAGGCTCCCGCTGTCTCAAGCCCCAAGGATGCAACATTATTCTGTTAATGACTCTCAGACTTTGAAATCTAATGGAGTTTGTCCTGCAGGTTTTAGGAACTGTTTTGGTCCTGTTAACCCTGTTTTCCTTACTCTTTCTCCTTATGGGAATGGAAATGTTTATCCTATGAATGTCCCTCCTTTGTGTATTGGAAGCATATAACTTGTTCTAAGTCCACAGATCCAAGCTAAAGGAAAAGCATGCCTTAGGACTGACCACGCCTATATTTGATTTTGATGGGATTTTGTACTTAACTTTTGTTACTGAAATGGTTTAAGTTTTTGTGATATTGTGATGAAATGAATGTATTTTGTATTTGGAAAGAATATGTTTTTCTGGGGTCCAGGGGGTGGAATGTGCCAGTTTGAATGTATTATGTCCCCCAGAAAAAGCCATATTCTTTTATGCAATCTTGTGGGGCAAGCATAATAGTGGGGATTAAGTTGGAATGTTTGGATTAGGTTGTTTGCATGGAGATGTGCCCCACCCAGCTGTGGGAGGTGACTCTGGTGGGATACTCCCATGGAGGCGTGGCCCCACCCATTCAGGGTGGGCCTTGATCAGTGGAGCCATATAAATGTGCTGACTCAAAGAAACTGAACAGAGTGCAGCTGTGAGTGACGTTTTGAAGAAGAGCAAGCTTGCTAGAGAGGAACGTCCTGGGAGAAAGCCAGTTTGAAACCAGAAGTTTGGAGCAGACACCAACCACGTGCCTTCCCAGCTAAGAGAGGTTTTCCGGACGCCATTGGCCATCTCCAGTGAAGGTACCCGATTACTGATGTGTTACCTTGGACGTTTTGTGGCCTTAAGACTGTAACTGTGTAGTGAAATAAACCCCCATTTTATAAAAGCCTATCCATCTCTGGTGTTTTGCATTCTGCAGCATTAGCAAACTAGAACACAGCCTCTGATAGAAAAGACCTGGTCTGCACTGTAAGGTGTTGCTAGGAGCTGTCTAGGCACTCACAGGTAGCCCGGGGTGTTCTCCTGTTAAACAGTTTCTTAGAACACAATCAACAATGTCTCTTTATGATTATGATGGACCAAGATGTAAACATGCATACTTTTTAATAATTTCTAAGCCATAAAAAATAACATAGATACAAGTGCAAATATAGCCAAATATATCCCTATACTGTCTAATATGGGTGACTGCTGCTTCTTTACAAATTAAAGCTTTAGACTTGCTTCATTTCGCCCATCTTCTGAATAAAATCTAAGTCACCTAATCATAGGATTATCCTTGTTTTCTGACAGCATACAATTTAGAGCAAAGCCTCACTTCCTTCAACCCTACCCCAAGTCACCTAGCATATGCCCAAGTTCAGTAAGTCCTTTTTGTTGTCCTTTAACTGAGATACTCCAGTTTCCTTCATTGCCAAACAAAAAACCCCAAACTTTGTTCCACCACAGATCATAGGAAGACATTGACATTTTTTAATGGTTCTTATAATGTCTGTATATTTGAAATTTGTTCATATTTTTAATCCACTATACTGTAATAAATAGAAATCATACATTTTATTGTCACCATAGATTATGGAGGCTGTGGCTTTCTATCATTTGCAGGAGCTATTTATGAATATGTCTAATTTCTTCCATAGAATTTAAGCTTCCAGAAATTTAGAGATATGTATGTCATTTTTTTTTGTACCTTCCATTTATATGCTTGTGATTTCTTTCATTCATTCATCAAATACTGATTAAATGCCATTATGTTTAGGGCTATCATGAAATCAATATTTGTTGAATAAATGAAAGAAACCATGAGCAAATGGATGCTGAGATTATTAGCAAGAGATTGAGCTCCACCATTTGTCTTCTTTTGCTTAATTCTCCCAGACACCAGCGACACATATGATAAGTGATGGGATTATGACCTGGAAAGAATGTTTTCCTTTGTGCAAAAATTACTGTCACATGTCATATTCAAACTCCTAAACTTTGACATAATTAAAGCCTTTCCTGACCAGTTTTACCAAAGTGATCTGGTTTGGATGGTCTTTTTCAAAGGGAATGGCACCCAATCATTTACATTCAGGAAGCTGTGAGCTCTAAATCTCTGTCCCTCTTGAACTGAGAGATGTGCCAGTGACTGTCATCTTCTCCACAATTACAAGCCCTGTATGATTTGCTATTCAGTAGCACAAGGAGATCTGTACCTAGTCTTGGCACAAACGGACTGTGTGATGTGAGTCCTGGGGAACATTTATGATGCTTGTGCTATTGCAAATGCTATTCTGGGTTTTCTTTTTCCTGTTTCAAACACTGGCCGTGACAGTGGCAGAGACAGCCTATGATTTAAGAGTGAAGAATAGTGCTGCTGTTATAGCTGTGGTATCTGTGATGAATGGAGGCATGGGAAGCAAGAAGGAAGGAAGAGATGAAATAGGAGAGGAGGGATAGAAAGTGACATATTTAAAGCCACTCCCCAAAACATCAGCCCATTTACCTGTGAGTTGAAACTACACAATTTTAATTTTGAGAGGTTGTACAGAATGTAATGATAACTTCGAATCATGGTTTTAAAGATAAATTACCATCTACTTCACAATTATACTTACTTAGAAGGAAATTCTATTTATATTATTTTTCTTGGACCTCTTGAAATTTTGATTTTTGTAAGAGTGCACAAAACATTGCTTTTAATAAAATATGAGGTGGAGTATAAAACAGCTCTGTAAATGTTAGGTTTATTCTTTAGTTAAATAATAATGTGGTGCCACATTGGCTGTCATTTAGAAAATATTCATAAAAGTTAATAAGAAAAGCACAGAGTTTCTAAAATTTAATGACAAACAATCAAGCATTTACACAACATATTCTACATCATCTCTGCAGCTGTGGGAGTGGCAACACTGCTGAAATGAGTTTTTGTACCTGCACAGTATGTTAAGACATCAGATGCCTCAGCAATAGACAAAAATGAAGGAAAGCAGAGCTTAGGTAGCCAATGAAAGAAATGGGTAATGGCATATTACAGTTGAAAGTACTGTTTTTGAAAATATACATACGTCCTCAGGGGATTCTCAGAAATAATTTTGGGGGAGAGTGTTCAAAGAAAGGAACATAGAATTCATTAACATTGATAGATGATGCCAAATTCAGAGAATTACTATTTGTTACAATCATAGATATCACAATGGCTCTCTCCCAGAATCAGAATTCGGGGTTCAAAAACACATAAGAGTTTTGTTTGGGCAGAAGAGAGAGCCTTTTTCTGCAGGGGTTAGAAGAATATTCGGCTTACTGATCTGAGGTGAAGAATAAGCTAAATAGGAAAAGCAGCTGACTTATGCATGCATTGGGTTATTATGAGTTATAATCAGGATTTTCTTTAGACATTTCTTTTTTGAATTACCATAATACATTTGATTGAGTTACACATGAAAGGCAAGACTGGTGGTTATGTGTTCCTATCTCAAATTGTAGCATATCATGTGATAAAATTATAAAATATATCTTTAGTTTTTTACTTCCTACACACTGCCTTGCCAAAGAGATAGTGAGCTTGATAAGAACAGATGTGCAATTGTAGCAATATAGGGTTTCTTGCTAAGGAGAGTACACTCCGGAACTGAATCTTGGTTTTTCAGCTTATAACCTATGTGACTTTAGGTAAAACAGTTAACCTGAAAGAACCTCAGTTTCCACAAGTAAAAAATTGAGTGAATGCATAATAATAGTAATGATAATAATACTATCTAATTCATGTTCTTGCTTGGTGATTAACTGTAAAATATATGTAGAGCACTTGCAAGTGTTTCACACATCTTAGGTATTCATTGAATATTAACTGCATTGATGTGAATATGTGGGCCATCTGAATTTATTTACTATAGCAACATAAAATATAGTGGAAATAGCAAAAACTGCAATGAGTTTCTATATAATTGTTAAATCCAGAGCTACATGGTTTGGAAAATAAAATGTCCACTAATAACACAATTTTAGTCAAACAAAACCTTTTGCAGATCTCAATGATCTACAAAAAAAAAAAAAAAAAAAAAGATTACCCCAATATTCATGAAATTCATCCAGGATCTGCCTAAAAATCAAGAAGATAAATTTAGATTTGACCATTTTTCCAATACATGAACTTATATGGAAGGAATTCACAGTTATTGGATAATATCTGTAGTGAAGCAAATTAGGTTTTTATTTTAAGATAATGGAAAAAAGATAGGCAATGCAGAAACCCAGGAGACAGTTTTTCTAAGACCCATTAATGTTACCAATGTAATTAGCCATGTAAGATGACTGATTTTTTAAATATCTTGTATATGCACATTAATTATTTTGTCAATAATCACTTATATGACCTTTATGGGCAAAGCACTCTGGAAGGCGAAATAAAAGCATATAAAGATTAATTGAAATGTTTAAAATTTAGAACAGCCAAGAAAAAAGCATATTTCTATTTTCTATTTCATTTTCTATGATTTGGGGACTGGAATCATCAGACATTTTCACCTGTAAGTTCTCCTCAGAAACAATAATTCATATTTATATCACACCTTATAATATGTTATATTTTACAATGTTATAATTGTTCAATCAATATCTCTCTTTCAAAAACTATGGGCCACCCAAAGACCAAAAAATCATGTGTATTCATTGACATACATGACAAATATTTGCAGTTTTATGGCCTTATGGTTGATAGTAGTAGATGAATCAATGACTATTAAAAGAATGCCTGATACTGTTGCTACAGGTGAAACTGTGAAGGGAGGAATTAAATTATGTCACTGAGGCTTCTACCTATCATCAGTATGATGATACTGAATGAAAAGAGAACACTGGAAGAACAATGGTTTTGGAGTGAATTCATTGAGTTGAGTTTGGCATATAAAGAGTATGAGTTCCTGATGTGCACTACATTAAAAATTTACTTAAAACACGAGAAATGTGGAAAAAGGAGTCAGAAGAGAATATAACTGAGTATTTAAATATGAGAGTCATCAGGGTATAGATGAATAGTAAAATCAGGTAAATAGATGACCTTTTCATAGGAAGCAAGGAAAGAGAGCTAAGAAAAGAATCTTGAGAATCCTTGAGAATCATATATATTAAAGATTGGACACAAGAGAAAGTAAAGTAAAAAGGTTGAAAGGTAGCATAGAAGATAGAAGTAAATGACAACATCAAATGCCATAGAGAAAAAATATTGAAGAATAGATAATCAAACTTGCTAAGTTCTATAGAGACAGTAAAAGAGATAAGAACACATTTTGCTGAAGGTATTCTGAACTGAAATAATATTAATAATAAACAGGAGAGAGGTGGATATAAAAGTCTGCAAACAAAGGGAGACGGAAAGAGCATATATGTTAGATGCTACTATTGCTCACCGATATACAGTTTTTTCTCTTCTTCCAGGCACACAGAAGTCTACTCTTCCAAGCCCACTCCAGATGGGTGAGATCCGGTGATTAATTTCGACCACTGGAATGTGAGCAGAAATTAAAAATATTACACTTCTCTGGCATATCTGTTACTACTGAAAGTCTCCAACTGTCTTTTCTCCCACTGCTGTTGATAGGGAGAGCCACAGTATCCAAAAGTTGCAGCTGTATCAACCAGGGTCTCTGATTGACTGTATGGAGCAAAATTTCACCTATCTGACTGACATAATAGGACATGGGAACTGTAAACCTAGGCTAATCTCTTAGTTGTTTATTGATGGATGACTAATAAAAACTAGAATGCTAGTTTGTGAAAAAAAAATCATTAAGGTAATAGTTTTGAATGAGAGAAAATTTTTGTAGCCAAGGAAAACAGGTAACTGAAGTGAATGACTGAAAACATGAGAGGGGTATAATGAATAAAAGAAATGTTCAGGAATAAGACAAAATGATCAGCTCCTTAGGAAATTGTTCAGATATAACTCATAGCTAAGTTTACTCAAGTTGTGAAGCCAAAGAGACAAGAGATGAAGCCCTGCAGAGCATGAGTGAGGAATGAGGGTATAGCTGAAATTGTATCTAATGGACCCATGGTGGGTAACAAAATGAATTAATCCTCAAAGGGATAAAAATAGGGTAATTATGGAAGTATTGAGAATCCCTAAACAGAATTAGCACTCTGACTGTTAAGCCTGAACAAAGTTTAGAGGTAGCTCAGAAAGAGTATTGGTTAATTTCATCTGAAGAACATCAGGGAAGGATGGAAATAGGAGATATTTTTACATGTGCCTGGAAGATACTATCTTACAGATTTTTTACAAGATAAAAAGGAGTTTGAATTGAAGATCAATTGGGGGAAGGCTTTCCAAGTAGAAGAACTAACTTGGCTGCAATATATTATGGAGTGTTTCAGAAATACAAGCAATATGGAATGATAAAGCAATGAGAGAGAGGAAAATAAGGCACATTCCAAATCTCTGTTCCCTTTTTGCCTTCCTTAGGACTCGGACTTTATGCCAGAGGGAAAATGACTCCACTAAGTCTTTTAAGTAGTACATATCCCTTTCTAGAAAGATTATCTCACCAAATGACTACTAAAATTTAAATTCCATAGAAAAGTATCAAGGTCTACATATCACAAATTTTTTCTGTATGATTATTGCGCTTATTTATTCTGTGGGGTTGTAAGAATAATCTAACTTAATTTGTAAGGTGCTTGCTATTTTATCTTCAAAAGCAGAGTGCTGACATCAATTCCAACTTTACTGAATATTTTAGCAGGCTTCCCAAGGGCTGATCTAAGTTTCACAATATAAGCTGTTCAGTCCATTTTTCAGAGTAGACATAGTAAGAATATTTTTTTCTCATAATTTTTGTGGGTGTGTAAAGGAATTAGGAATGTCAAGAATCTAAAACAGGAAATGCAGCTCTGCCAGTTTGGATATATTCTGTCTCTCAGAAAAGCCATGTTCTTTGATGCAATCTTGTGGGGGCAGAGTTATTAGTCTTTTGATTAGGGTGGAACCTTTTGATTGAGAGTTTCCATGGAGATGTGACTCACCCAACTGTGGGAGAGATTTTGATTGGGTTATTTCCAAGGAGGTGTGATCCTGCCTATTCAGGGTGGGTCTTGATTTGTTCACTGGAGTTCTTATGAGAGCTCAGGAGAGAGCACAGGCTGCTGATGCTTAGAGATGCTTGGAGATGTGGAAAGAAGGACATTTGGAGATGCAATGAAGCCAGAGTTTGCCCTGGGAAAGCTAAAAAAAGGACCCCCAGATGCTTAGAGAAAAATGCCCTGGGGGAAAGAAGAATGGACAAATAGGAGCTGATAGAGAGACCTTTCAAGAAAGTTATTTTGAAATGCAACCCAGGAGCAATGGACCAGCAGAGGGCAGCCATGTGCCTTTCCACCTGAGAGATGTTTGGATGCTATTGGCCTTTCTTGGTATCCTCATGTTGATGCCTAGTTTGGACACTTTTATGGCCTTGGAACTGTAAATTCCTAAGCTAATAAATCCCCTTTATAAAAGCCAATCCATTTCTGGTATTTTGCATAAAGACAGCTGTAGCAAACCAGAACAGGAGCTTTAAGAAAAAAGTAGCTAAATAGTGTAGAAAAGCAAAGCATAGAATAATTATTCCAATGTATAACAGGTACTCAAAGTTTTTGATGCCTTTTTACTAAAAAGTCCAATGCAGCTACATTCACAGAAATATTTCAAGGTGATCATATTTAAACTTGTGATGCTTTACCTTTGTGCTTATCATTAAAATTACAATCATCTTTATGGTTCTACTTGGATCAGCTCCAAATTTTTCATACCACCTTATATTGTATATCCTCAACTTCGGGCAAAACATTCTAAGCATTTCTGAGGGGTTATTAATGCAATCACATCTGGTAACCCTTGAAATGATAAAATACTGCTATTTGCTTAAGAGAAACTCAAAAATTAGCTCAATTGCCATTATGAGGAAATGTTTCTACCTAGTCAACTCTGATTACAGTTGTTTCTTTATTTTTATTTTCACACTAGCTTGGCATTAACTTAACCATCAGTCATCTCCTATCTGTGTTCCTATAGTGTTTTCTCTATCCCTTCATAATAGCAATTGTCTCACTGTTGTAAATATTCTGTCTTCTCAAGAAGCTCCTCAAGGAGAAGGATTATTTTTTAATCTTGATCACTATATTTGACAGGAATTCAAGAAAAATATTTTAATACAATTTACATAATGGGCCATAGAAGGCAAATTACCTCTGTAAGAGATTAAACTGCCTCAATTAAAATGCTAGTTTACAAAAAATCTATAGCTATCAGATGTAACTAAAATATCTCTGGCAATGGTCCCAAACTTTCGTCTGTCAAGATGGGATATAATTTTCTGAAATAATCTTAAATTGCTTGAGAAGCATAGTATTAGATAAAATGAGGCTTTAACAACTAAAATAATGTTGTATATGTAGATAGACTATTATAGTACATAAGCATTTTACACTCATTGTTGGCCCTTGAAACATCCTTATATAGCAGGCAGGACTGGCATTATTATCCTCATATTTAAAATAAGAAAAGTAAAAAAAAAAAACTAAAGCCTTAAGTTGTTTTTCCTAAGGATATCCATTATTGGTTGGATTGGGTCTCCAAAAAAAAAAAAAAAAAATAAGTTCAGTTCATAATCCTCGGCTCTGTGGATGTGAACTTATTTGGAAATAGGTCCTTTGAAAACGTGATTAGTTAAGAGGAGGGTAAATTGGATTAGGATGCATTCTAATCCAATATGACTAGTATTCCAATATGACTAGTATTCATATAAGGAAAGGAAGTTTGTACATTCTGACAGACACTGGATAAAGGCCATATGAAGATGGGGGGGCAGAAATAGGAGTGATGCATCTATAAGCCAAAGAACTCCAGGGATTGCCTATAAACACCAGAAACTAGGGCAGCCAAGGACGGATTCTCCCCTCCAGTGTTCAGATGAAACATAGACCTGATGTCCAAATTTCTAGTCTCCAGAACAGTGAGACAATGAATTTCCTTTTTTTAAGCTACTCAGTTGGTATATTTTGTTACAGATATTCCAGGAAACTAACATCCAAATGCTAAATGGCATGGGGGTATTAACCCAGTTTTCTTAATTCCAGGTTTGCAATTTCTAGGAAATTGTTACATAAATTGAACAGGCAGAGAATATGAGAAAAAAATATCTGTATTAAAGCAGTGGAACCAGCAGAGAGTAATGGTAAAAATTATGTATAAGAATTATTTATAAAATCACAAATGAATGTTGCTAAGGAGAATTGTAACATGAAGTGAGACTTTAAATGGGCCTATAAAATAAAAAGATTGTAATATAGGATACAACTCTACATTGACTGCTATGAGGAACTTAAGTTGAAGGAATTGCTTACAAATTAAAAGTATGTAAACCACTAGAAATGGTCCACTAGGAATAGTCCATTATATAATCATGGAATAAAATGGCCTGTTCATTTGATTTGGAATTCTGATTAAGAAGGGGAAATAACAAGCAGTAATCCTGCCCATTTTTATCAATCATACATCTAATCCCTTTCAAGGTCTGAATCTTCTCTAGAACAAAACGCAATGTAGAAGTCAAATGGGAAAGGGTCAGAAATAACAGAAAAGATAATTACCATTTATTTTCCTATGAAGAAAATTTGTAGATAGACTAGTGATGCAATATTTATACGGCTCTTAAGGCTTATGTTGAAAGCTGGGTATGGGAAAATTATAATGTGCAATTGTGCATAGTTTTGAAGGATGATGGTAGCATCAGTGTTACATTGTCCTTGCTGATTGAATCAGTCTTTTTTTATTGGAATTTACTTTAGGGGGCACAATTCTTGCAGAACACTGGAGTTGAACCTAACGGATAAAGATTTAATATTGCCTTTGGGATGCTATTCTATAGAGGCATCATTTGAGGTCTTGCGTTTGTGTTAAATTAATGTCAAGGTTGTTTGCTGAAGTTTTTGCTGTTCTGAACCATTCTGTTTACCAAAGCCGTAGAATTTCTTCACAATTCAATTCTCTTTTTCTCTTTCTCTCTTTCACATTCAGTTTTCTTATTATAAGATGACAAAATAAAACAGATTCATCTCTTTTTATGTAATAACAAGGCCATAGATTCAGAAGATTAGATTTTGTTTTAGTTTCCTGGCTTCTAAATCAAATACCATATAACGGGTTGCCTAGAAGTCCAAAATAAAGGTGTCATCAATACAATGTTTTCTCCCAGAAGATTGTGTCATTTGGGGGCTGACTGTTGGCAATACTTGGTCTTTGGCTTTTCTGTCACATGGCAAAACATATGTTAGCCTTTTGTGGTTTCTCTGGGTTCCACTGACATCTGGCTCTTTCTCATGGCTTTTTCTCTGTGTCTGAATTTCATTAAGCTTACAAAGCGTTCTAGTAGCTAGATGAAGACCCATCAGGATTCAGGTATGCCATACCTTAACCAATGCAACTTCTTCAAAAGTTCCTATTTACAATGGGATTGTGCCCATAGGAATGGATTGAGATTAAGAACATGTTTTGTCCAGGGTACATAGTTCCTAGCCACCATAGATTTCAAATCTAAAATTGGCTATTTATTACCTAAATGACCACGTGTATTTACTTATGCTATTTCATGAAATGAGTCATAATCAGAAATGAAATTTTGCTTTCCTTATAATAGGCTACATCCTTCTACCTTAGTGTGCCACCTTCTTTAACCCTAGAAAACAGTTTCCATGACAGATGCTACTGCAGCCATCTTGAGCCATAAGTATAAAAATTATACTTAATATGTTAAAGCTGTTCTAATGAAAAACAGAAAGTGTTTGGATCCTTGATGTCATTATAGTGCTGCCCCACCAGTCCTAAATTGCTTATCACTGAGCATCTTATTACAGGATTATTTATTTAAGGCACACTAGCAGAGAATCTATGGAATGCAAACAAACTCACTGAATCCTGTTTGAAATGAGATTTGAATGATATATTAGTGCATTTTCTTAGAATTGCTTTTGCTATATCAGAATTTACTTTATATAATATGATACTTTAATTCTTTAATTGGTTAACGATAGTTTACTTAAAAATTTGTCTTGAAATAACATATCCAGATATATCTGTTTATTTTCTTTGGTAGATGTGCTTGTTTAAACGTGTCCATTTTTATTAGGGGTATTGTTTTCATGCTGTTAATTTTAAGAATACTTTCCATATTCTCAAATCATGTCTTTGTCAGATATGTACTTTGAAAATCTTTTCTTCCAGTTTGTGTCTTGCTTTTTCATTTTCTTAGCAGTGTATTTTGCAGGGTAGAAATTTTAATTTTGATGAATCATGTTCTACATTTTTTTTCTCTATTGTAGCATTCTTCTAGTGTCATTTCTATAAAATATTTGCTGAGTTCAAGGACACTATTTTCTCCTATGTTTTCTTCTTTAAAATTTTAGGCTGTGGTGGTTTGAAGTACTGGTACCCCAGAACATGTTTTTAAATCTGATCCATTCCTGTGCATGTGGACCCATTGTAAGTAAGGTCTTTGATGAGGCTACTTCAGTTGAGGTGTGACCCACCTCATCAAAGATGGGACTTAATCATATTACTGGAATCCTTTATAAATGGAATGAATACATAGAGAAAGAAAGTTATGGACACAAGAAGCTGAAATCAACAAAATCCAGGAGAAAAGGGAGAGACCAGCAGATGCTACCATGTGCTTTGCCATGTGGCAGAAGAGCCAAGGATCACTGGCAGCCAATCTCTGGCAAGCAAGCAACTCCTTGACGATGCGTGATTTGGACATTTTCCAGCCTTAACTGTGTGCAGACAAATTCCCGTTTTTTTTTTTTTTTCTTTTTAACTTGACCCATTTCTTGGTATTTGCTTTAAGCAGCCCAGGAAACTAAAGCATAGGTATATGTTTTACATTTAGGTCTATGATTCATTTTGGATTAATTTTGAGTAAGATGGAGGTATGTGTTGAGATTATTCTTCCTACTCACATTTGAAAAATGGCTACCATTTCTCCATTAACTTTCCTTTGCATTTTTGCCACAAAAAAATTGGCTACATATATATTTCTGGATTCTATTCTTTTTGATTGATCAGTATGTCTAAACTTTTGGCAACCAAAGGCTCTCTTGTTTACTGTAGTTTTTTTTCTTTAGTTATTTCTTTATTGTGAAATATAACATATATACAAAAGTATAGCTTTCAAATTACAATTTAATGGGAAGCTATAGAACAAATTTCAAAGGATGCTGTGTGTTACATTTCCACCATTTTAATTCTTTCCTTCTAGCTATTCTAAAACCCTAGCAACTAAGAAAAAGAAAATTATGTAATGATTGGTATTCAGAATCTTTTTTAAAATTCCATCTTTTCTGTTGCTACCCCTTCCCCTAGCTTAATCACTTTCCTGATCTTCAGGGATGTCTAGGCAGTGTTCACCCTAACCTGTTCATGTTGAAAAGGGGTGTCAATTTCATGAGCAGAGGGGACACATTTAGCTGATATTCTTGAAGAGGCTATTGCCTCTGGGTTTTGGGGACTTAGCTGACATAGGACCACTCTAAAGGATTTAAGTTTCTGAAGAATAAACTTAATGAGTGAAACTTTTATAGAGTGTCAGGTAGGGATCTAGGTATTCTTTAAGGTTTTGGGGACTCCTGTTGACTTGGGCTTATCATATTCTGGTCATTTAGCATATCTTGGTAACCTCCAGGACAGACTCTTGACTCTATTTGAATTTTCTTAGCTACTGAAACCTTATTTTGATGACTTTCTTTTCCCCATTTTAGTCAAAAAGTCATCTCAATCCATCAATGCCAGGGTCAGGCTCATTCTTAGAATCCATGTCCCATGTCACCAGGAAGGCTCATTCATCTGGGGGGGTCCTGTCCCACATCAGGGGGAGGATAATGGGCTTATATGCGAAGTTAGACTTAGAGAAAGTACACATTTGAGCAACAAAAGAAGTTCTCTGGATGTGACTCCTAGGCATACTTATTGGTGGGCTTAGCCTCCCCTTTACAACCAAAGTTTCACCTGAGCCAGCCTCAATATCAAGATTTGGCTTATAAAGTAGGGGTTTCCTAAATTCACATAGTATATGTTATGTCCATGATAATCCATCCATATCTCACATTATCATCACTTAGTTGTACAATCCTTATCACTCTCCATTTTAAACAATTCTCATGACCCAAAACATCTCATAGCTCTTGTCAGCCCTTAATTATTTGTTGCTTTTCCCTCTATTTTAGAATCAGTTTGTTGATTTATACAAACATCCTGATGACATATATATATTAGGATTTTGTTGAATCTATAAATAAATTTGGGAGAATTGATATCATGACTATTTTGAGTATTTCAAACCATGATCTAGTTTTCCATTTATTTGTGACTTCTCTGACTACTTTTATCAATGTTTGCTAGTTTTAATCATATTAATACTGTGTATTGCTTTGTTAGATTTATTTCTAAGTATTTTACTTTTCTTGGTGCTATGGAAAACAGTATCGATTTTAAATTTTCAGTACCAACTACTCACTGACTGAATGGAAATACAATTGATTTCGGTATATTGACCTTGTATCCTGAGACCCTGTTATTCAATTATTAATGTTAGAAGATTTGGGTAAATTCTTTGGGATTTGCAATACAGATAATCAGGTCATTTCCAAATATTTTTTTATTTATTCCTTTATGATTTATTTTTGTTCTATCATTACCATGAATGAGATTATCAGTAAGTTGTTAAATAAAAGTGTTGAAAGCATCCACCCTCTCTTTGTACCTAATCGTAGGGGGAATGCTTCAGTCATCATCATTAGAATATTAGCTATAGGATTTTTTAGATGCTCTTTATCAGATAAAAATTTTCCCTCAGCAAGTTTGCTGACAGTTTTTACCGTGAATGGATATTGAATTTTTACAAATGCTTGTTTTGCGTCTATTTAGATGATTGCATGATATTTTTTCTTTATCTGTTAACATAGTTACATTGATTTATTTTCAAATGTTGAACAATTCCTGCATTATTTGGATAATTATCACTTGTTTATGATATATTTTCCTTTTCATATTTTGTTCAATTTTATTTGTTAGTGTTTTTGTTGACAATTTTATAGTCCTGCTCATGATAAATATTTTTCTGACGTTTACTTTTCATGTAATATTTTTGTCAGCCTTCATAATGACTTTGAAAATGTCCTCTCATGTTTTCTGGAAGCAGTTCTGCAAAAAAAGTTTTTATTTCTTCCTTAAATATATGGTAGAATTCACTAATGAGCCCCAAGTGCAGGGAATTTCTTTATTGGGATGTTTCTAACTAGGATTTCAATATCTGTAATGTCCTTTATTTAAGCTAAGTTAACATGACCTTATAAATTCTACAGGTAAAATTTCCGCAAACTTAGAGTCCTCTCTTAAACAAACAGTGGGAAATGCTTAAAATTTTATACCAAACAGTTTATACTGTATAGTTTATGCACTAAACAATGTAACCAAAGCAAAACAAGTTTGCATACAAAGACTAAGTGTTCCCAAATCCTGTGAAAAATTGAGTATGTATTTATAGGTCTAGTTTGATGCTGATATGTCTGCTGATATCCTAATCTATTTCTCTAGAAGCAGCAAAAACTTGATGAGATCAAGTGACCACTGATTAAGCAATATGGTTTGAGTGAAGGTTAGTTAAAGATGACAGAACCAGATTTTTTTTTATTTCAATGTCAAGCTAAGTGGTAAGATTTTAGCCTGTGCTCAGTAATCTCTGAAGAATTTTGAAGAATGGTATGGCAAAATGAAAATTACATTTTAGCAATGTTAATTAGGCAGTTATACACTAGATGGTTTGCCAGGAATAAGTTTTGAGCAAAACACCAATGGATTGGGGCAAATGCGGCTATAGTTAAAAGCATTAGAAGAGTAGCAATAGAAATGTTGCTGTTAAGGAAACACATTTTATTATAGCATGATCTCAGAAGGGACAGAGTCATTATTCTGAATTTCTTGTTTCAAGGAGCCCAGAGAATATTGGTGAATGTTAATGAAAGAGAATATGGAAAAGAAGGAGTGAAATTTGTGTTGTAGATATGTTTTATTATTTAGCCAAGTATATAACATAACTAGAATAAGCATGAAACCTAGAAATAAAAACCTTATAACAATTCTAAATCACTCCTTAGAAACAGCAGTTCAATAGAAGTTCTTCTAGAACAACACTAATTTCCATTTGTTAGTTTTTATAAAGGGTCTTGCTTAGTTATGCTGAGTCATCTCTCCTGCTAGAAATTTGCCAGTTTTAATGCATTGCCTTTGTATTCAACAAATAACTTGCGATGCATCACCGTAATACTCTTTCCAGGCTTTCTCTATGGATCTAGGATGATGCTCAGGAGAATCAAGAAATACTATTATTTTTCTGTGAACTATATTTTACTCTGGATTTTGTCAAAAGAAAGGGCTAGATATACTCTACCTCACTCTTCCCTGAGATCGACAAACATAGATTTCATTTGCTGTTTCAATGATGTGCTACCTATATAATTCTTTTGTGGAAATGTTTTATTAATTTGTCCTTTACAGTAAACTATTCACGTTATCTAATCAATGGATAAGAGGCATTTCAAATACAAATAAGAATTATTCGATACGGTTATTTTGAATTGGCAGTGTTAAATAATGCTTACATTCTATTTGAAGGCTGTATATATTCAATAAACTATAGCTGTTGCCAAATTTTTAAATAAAATAAGAGATTATAAAATCTAGGCCTCCTGCTTTCAGGAATTTCTAGTGTAATTATACCATTTTTAGGTGAGTCTTTCAAAGCTCAGATAAATTAAATCACTTAAAAGCAAGCATCCAATTTGTAGCAGAACTAGAACTAGATCCCATGTCATTAAACTTCCATTTCATTGTGTCTTCCATTACACCCCAATGCCCTTCAATAGTTATTGTAATAATTGTTGTAAATGAGAAATGCTATGTTTTGGATTCATAATGTTAAGGAAGAATGATCAACATATGGGATGTAAATTGAATAATAATGAAAAATTAGTCTTCTGTCCTTGGCAAGAAGTACGAAAACCACATTATAATTAATTGCAGCTGTTTCCACATAGCAACTGCACAGTTTCCTTTTCTTTCTGGGAGCTGCTGAATCAGGCTACGCCGCAAAGTTGATGTATACCTTCCGTGGAAATGAGATGTTTTGGATGCACTGTTTCAGATGCTAGGATGGATGACAGTGTGAGATATAATACTTTCCTGTTTAATGCAACCCAAACCTATCTACATTCTAGAAGTCATTTGATTTCCCCCCTCTCTAGTGCTATCAGATAGCAACCAGTTCTCCGGGGACACCATTCATGCTGAGATTGCACTAGCTAGTGATTAAACTGCTGAATCAGTCTGTAATCAATCTTGCATCCTACTGATCTTCTCTGGATTTTTTCTTTTGCTCTCCAACTAATGGGAAACACAGCATGCTAAAGGATAATGCAGTTTCATCTAATTGTAGTTCCATTGAAAAAGGCCTCTGGGTACTTTTGTACTCACCTTTCAATGAAAATGTTCATAATACAGTCAATTTCTAAAGTCAAAACAGATCATTACAGAGTTAGTTTGATTTATTTTAATATAAGTGCATCATTTTTAAAATTTACAAATTTTCAAAACAAATACGGTTTTCTAAGATCAATTTTTTTTCTGCTCTAATTTTCTATTTGTGGTCAATTCAGACACAATGATAAACACTTGGATAAATAGTCAGATGAGTCTTCATAATTGAAAGATGCCTTCTCCAACTTGTAGGTGGAGTAGAGAAACATACACGTCACATGATTTAAAAGGCTTTTTAAAAAATTCCCTCACCATGTGCATCTGAATTCTGATTACTGTTGGGAACACCTGGGTCTCTCCCAGCATGCTTTGATACGCCATGTAAACCTGTGCATCAGAATTCTTCTGAAGATGTAGGCACCTGAGGCCTTGACCCATTAATTCCCATGTCACTCAGGTGAGGTGTTCCCAGGGTTTTAATACCCAGTGCTAACTTAACAGGGACTGAACAGCTGTTTGGGCTTTGAATAAAGCCCTGTGGGAAAAGAGCTGAATGATCAGATATAGAAGGTGTTTGAGAAAGTACACAACATTTATTCAGGGGTCCTAGCAAGCAGAATTGCAAAAACACATCTAAGCCAAGCAAATATTGCACAGGGCACCAAAAAAGCTTATGACAATATCTGTAATTTTTATTTTTTTTTTTATTTTTTTTTTTTTCAACTTCCAGTATCTTTTATTTTTCCTAGATACAATAAACTCATTCACTCAATATTGATATAGACATAACTACACAAAATTAAAATTCTATATGCAACACATGGCCTCTGTAACAGAACTTGGCCTTCTAAGGTAGCTTATGAACATTACAAATTACCCTTTGCTCTTCCACTAAGGTTGCCACCAATAAACCACCCCATTTTTTTAACTAAGTACTTAAATCAACTTAAATGATGATCCCTCCAATTAGGTGAAAAATCCCTCAATTTGTCCTGAAAAAAACTGTTTAACTGAACTATCGTATCAAATTTCAGCGGATAAAACACCAGAAATAGGTTATGAGCACTTTGTCTTTTGCCTGAGCAATTCAAGGCTGACTTTTCAAAAGAAGACACAGGTTTCTCATTAAACTTTGTTTTAATGGGTCTCAAAATTCTGTGACAGATTTTTGGTCATTGTTTCCATTTAAAAAGTACTGATTTTAAAAACTAATAACTTAAAACTGCCACACAAAAACAAATGGTCCACAAAACATTCCTTTCCTTCTGAAAGTTTTACGATGCATTGTTATCATTAACCAGTCTTTTACTATTAAACTTAAATGGCCAATTGAGACAAACAGTTCTGAGACTGTTCTTCCACCACTGATTAAAACTGGGGTGGCAGGTGTTATAGGTAATATTCATTTAGCCTTCTGAGCTTTCTGGGCAGACTTGGTGACCTTGCCAGCTCCAGCAGCCTTCTTGTCCACAGCCTTGATGACACCCACAGCAACTGTCTGTCTCATATCCCGAACAGCAAAACAACCCAGAGGAGGATAATCAGAGAAGCTCTCAACACACATGGGCTTGCCAGGAACCATATCAACGATGGCAGCATCACCAGATTTCAGAAATTTGGGGCCATCTTCCAGCTTCTTACCAGAACGACGATCAATCTTCTCCTTCAGCTCAGCAAACTTGCAAGCAATGTGAGCTGTGTGACAATCCAGCACAGGTGCATAGCCAGCACTGATTTGGCCTGGATGGTTCAGAATAATCACCTGAGCAGTAAAACCAGCTGCTTCCATCGGTGGATCGTTTTTGCTGTCACCAGCCACATTGCCACGACGAACATCTTTTACAGACACGTTCTTGACATTGAAGCCCACGTTGTCCCCGGGAAGAGCTTCACTCAAAGCTTCATGGTGCATCTCAACAGACTTGACTTCAGTTGTAACGTTGACTGGAGCAAAGGTGACCACCATGCCCGGTTTGAGAACACCAGTCTCCACTCGGCCCACAGGGACAGTACCAATACCACCAATTTTGTAGACATCCTGAAGAGGCAGACGCAAGGGTTTGTCAGTTGGACGAGTGGGTGGCAGGATGCAATCCAAAGCTTCAAGCAGTGTGGTTCCACTGGCATTGCCATCCTTACGGGTGACTTTCCATCCCTTGAACCAAGGCATGTTAGCACTTGGCTCCAGCATGTTGTCACCATTCCAACCAGAAATTGGCACAAATGCTACTGTGTCGGGGTTGTAGCCAATTTTCTTAATGTAGGTGCTGACTTCCTTAACGATTTCCTCGTATCTCTTCTGGCTGTAGGGTGGCTCAGTAGAATCCATTTTGTTAACACCAACAATTAGTTGTTTCACACCCAGTGTGTAAGCCAGAAGAGCATGCTCACGGGTCTGCCCATTCTTGGAGATACCAGCTTCAAATTCACCAACACCAGCAGCAACAATCAGGACAGCACAGTCAGCCTGAGATGTGCCTGTAATCATGTTTTTAATAAAGTCTCTGTGCCCTGGGGCATCAATGATGGTCACATAGTACTTGCTGGTCTCAAATTTCCACAGGGAGATATCAATGGTAATACCACGCTCACGTTCAGCTTTCAGTTTATCCAAGACTCAGGCATATTTGAAGGACCCCTTTCCCATCTCAGCAGCCTCCTTCTCAAATTTTTCGATGGTTCTTTTGTCGATTCCACCACATTTGTAGATCAGGTGGCCAGTAGTGGTGGATTTGCCCGAATCTACGTGTCCAATAACGACAATGTTGATATGAGTCTTTTCCTTTCCCATTTTGGCTTAAGAATCAGGGATGGTTTTCACGACACCTGTGTTGTGGCGGCAAACCCGTTGCGAAAAAGCAATATCTGTAATTTTTAAAATCAGTTTTTACATTTTTTAAAGTAATATTTTTCAAATTGGTTTTTAAAATTTGTGAGTTTGGTCACATCTATTACACTTCCTGATTCCAAGATTCATCACCTGTTCCACAAAGACAGTAAGATTAATCATGGAATTCAGGCTCATGAGGTTTAGGAAAGAATCAAAATGGGAAGATATATGTAGACATTTTTAAAGCCTGGGAAGCAGTGTCAAAAGAAAGTCACTAATGTAATCAAAGCTGTAGATTTATTAAAGGAGAAATTCCTAGAGCAGGAAGGATTTCAAAGGAGGAACTTGGACTGAGAATCTCAAAGACATCTGGTCATAGCTGCTTATAAAGACATTCAGGGAATTTCCAAGTGTAGGGTGTGGGATGGTGTGCCAGTTTGTGTATATTATGTCCCCCAGAAAAAAACATATTCTTTAATGCAATCTTGTGGGTGCAAATTGAGTAATCTTTTTGATTATGGTGTGACTTCTTGATTGAATGTTTCCATTGAAATTTGACCCCACCCATTCAGTGATTAGTTTACTGCTGAAGAAGCTAAGAGAGACATGCCCAGAGACATTTTGGAGAACACCATTTTGAAACACAACCCAGGAGCAAAGGACCAGCAGACACTAGCCAGGTGCCTTCCCAGCTGACAGAGATGTTCTAGATGCCATCAGCCTTTCTTCAGTGAAGGTATCTTCTTGTTGAAGCCTTAGTTTGGACACTTTAATGGCCTCAGAAATGTAAATTTCTGACCTAATAAACCTCCTTATAAAAGCCAATCAATTACTATTTTTTTGTATAAGGGCAGCATTAACAAACCAAAACAGGTGGTTACAATGACTAGTTGACATTATAGTTCCTTATTACTTGGGGAATTCTTACCAAGCAGGGACAAGATATACATTGTTTAGTATGATATGCTTGTCCATTCTGATAAGCTGTCCCTACTGAACAGAAACAAGTTCATCACCAGGTGCTGCTTTACTGAAATTCTGCAGGGTGTATTTCCATTTATTTATCTGTTTTTAATTTCTTTCAAAAGGGTACAAATCTTATTGCTTCTTTTGTACAATATATTCCTAGGTATTTTCTCCTTTTCAATATTTTAAGTGAAATTGTTTTCTTAATATCATTTTCATATTATACACTGCTAGTGTATAGAAATTTAGTTGAATTTTGCCAATTGATCTTGTATCTCATAACCTAGCTGAAGTTGTTTATTATTTCTAATTCATATTTATTTTATTAATTCCTTCAGATTCTTTATATACAAGATCAGGATCCCCAGAATAGAGATAGATTTACTATTTTTTTCTAATCTGGATGTCTTTTATTTCTTTTTCCTGAGTAATTGTCCTGGCAAGAAGCTTCAGGACAATGTTAAATAAAACTGGCAAAAGTGGACAGCTTATCATTTGTCCTGAATTTAGAGGAAAAGCTTTCAGTTTTTCACCATTAATTATAAAGTTATCTGTGGGTTATTTGTAGATGTCCTTTATCAGCTTGACGAAGTTTCTTTTGACTTATAGTTAATTGAATGTAATTATCATGAAAAGGTGATTTTTTTGAAATGTGTTTTCTGTGCTTATTGATATTATATATTTTTGCTTCCTTTATACTCTTCATGTGATGTGCTGGTCTGGATCTGTATGTACCCCAGGAAAGCCTATATTTTTTAACCCAATCTTGTGGGGGCAGACCTATTGTTGGTGGGACTCTCTGATTAGGTTGTTTTCAAGGAGATGTGACCCTAATCATTCAAGGTGGTTCTTAATCCCCTTGCTGGAGTCCTCTATGAGAGGATAAAAGGAAGAGATATTTTGTAGAGAGCTTAGAGAAGCTGAGACAGAAGCCCAGAAACATTTTGGAGAAAGCCACTGAAACCAGAAGCTAAACTGAAGAAAGAAGGATCAGCAGGCCCATCCAATGTGCCTTCCCATGTGACAGAGGAACCCAGAATGTCATCGACTTTTCTTCAGACAAGGTACCATCCTGTTGATGCCTTAATTGGGACATTTTGATGGCCTTGGAACTGTAAATTTGTGGACTAATAAATTCCCATTGTAAAAGCCCATCCATTTCTGGAATATTGCATTCTGGCAGCTTTAGCAAACCAGATCATATGGTATATTACACTGATGATTTCATATTATGAAATAATCTTGCATTGATGAAATAAATTCCATTTAGTCATAGTGTACAACACTTTTTATATGTTGCTGGATTCCATTTTCTGGTATGTTGATGAGGATTTTTACATCTATATTCATAACAGGTATTGATACATACAGTGTTTTACTTGTGGTGCCTTGGTGTGATTTTGGTATCAGGGTAACAACAGCCTCAAAAAGTGAGTTTGTAAGGGGTCCACAGCTCTTCTGTTTTTGAAATGGATTAATACTTCTCTGTATACTTGATTCTGTTCAACAGTGAAGCTTTCTGGACCTGGGCTTTTCTTTGTGGGACATATTTTGATTACTAATTCAATCTCTTTATTTTTTATAGTTCTATTCATAGTTTTGTTTCTTTTCAGTCAATTTTGGTGTTTTGTTTCCTTCTAGGAATTGGCCCTTTTCATCTAGGTTATCTAATTAGTTGGCATGTAGTTGCTCATGGTATTCCTTTATTTATTTATTTATTTTTTTTTTTAATCATCATTTTATTGAGATATATTCACATACCACGCAGTCATACAAAACAAATTGTACTTTCAATTGTTTACAGTACCATTACATAGTTGTACATTCATCACCTAAATCAATCCCTGACACCTTCATTAGCACACACACAAAAATAACAAGAATAATAATTAGAGTGAAAAAGAGCAATTGAAGTAAAAAAGAACACTGGGTACCTTTGTCTGTTTGTTTGCTTCCCCTACTTTTCTACACATCCATCCATAAACTAGACAAAGTGGAGTTTGGTCCTTATGGCATTCCCAATCCCACTGTCACCCCTCATAAGCTACATTTTTATACAACTGTCTTCGAGATTCATGGGTTCTGGGTTGTAGTTTAATAGTTTCAGGTATCCACCACCAGCTACCCCAATTCTTTAGAACCTAAAAAAGGTTGTCTAAAGTGTGTGTAAGAGTGCCCACCAGAGTGATCTCTCGGCTCGTTTTGGAATCTCTCTGCCACTGAAGCTTATTTCATTTCCTTTCACATCCCCCTTTTGGTCAAGAAGATGTTCTCCATCCCACGATGCCGGGTCTACATTCCTCCCCGGGAGTCATATTCCACGTTGCCAGGGAGATTCACTTCCCTGGGTGTCTGATCCCACGTAGGGGTGAGGGCAGTGATTTCACCTTTCAAGTTGGCTTAGCCAGAGAGAGAGGGCCACATCTGAGCAACAAAGAGGCATTCAGGAGGAGACTCTTAGGCACAAATACAGGGAGGCCTAGCCTCTCCTTTGCAGCAACCGTCTTCCCAAGGGTAAAACTTATGGTAGAGGGCTCAACCCATCAAACCACCAGTCCCCTATGTCTGTGGTCATGTTAGCAACCATGGAGGTGGGGTAGGCGAATACCCCTGCATTCTCCACAGGCTCCTCAAGGGGGCACTACATCTTTTTTTTTTTTTTCCTTGTTTGTCTTTTTTCTTTTTTTTTTTTTTTTTTTTAACTTTCCCTTCTTTTTTAAATCAACTGTATGAAAAAAAAGTTAAAAAGAAAACAAACATACAATAAAAGAACATTTCAAAGAGACCATAACAAGGGAGTAAGAAAAAGACAACTAACCTAAGATAACTGCTTAACTTCCAACATGTTCCTACTTTACCCCAAGAAAGTTACATAATATAGCAACATTTCAGTGAACTTGTTCCTACTACATCCATCAGAGATTAACAGACCATAGTCATTTCTGGGCATCCCCAGAACGTTAAATAGCTTATCTGTTCTTCTTGGATTATTGTTCCCCCTTCCTTAATTGCTCTCTACTGCTAGTTCCCCTACATTCTACATTATAAACCATTTGTTTTACATTTTTCAAAGTTCACATTAGTGGTAGCATATAATATTTCTCTTTTTGTGCCTGGCTTATTTCGCTCAGCATTATGTCTTCAAGGTTCATCCATGTTGTCATATGTTTCACCAGATCGTTCCTTCTTACTGCCGCGTAGTATTCCATCGTGTGTATATACCACATTTTATTTATCCACTCATCTGTTGAAGGACATTTGGGTTGTTTCCATCTCTTGGCAATTGTGAATAATGCTGCTATGAACATTGGCGTGCAGATATCTGTTCGTGTCACTGCTTTCCGATCTTCCGGGTATATACCGAGAAGTGCAATCGCTGGATCGAATGGTAGCTCTATATCTAGTTTTCTAAGGAACTGCCAGACTGACTTCCAGAGTGGCTGAACCATTATACAGTCCCACCAACAATGAATAAGTGTTCCAATTTCTCCACATCCCCTCCAGCATTTGTAGTTTCCTGTTTGTTTAATGGCAGCCATTCTAACCGGTGTTAGATGGTATCTCATTGTGGTCTTAATTTGCATCTCTCTAATAGCTAGTGAAGCTGAACATTTTTTCATGTGTTTCTTGGCCATTTGTATTTCCTCTTCAGAGAACTGTCTTTTCATATCTTTTGCCCATTTTATAATTGGGCTGTCTGTACTATTGTCATTGAGTTGTAGGATTTCTTTGTATATGCAAGATATCAGTCTTTTGTCAGATACATGGTTTCCAAAAATTTTTTCCCATTGAGTTGGCTGCCTCTTTACCTTTTTGAGAAATTCCTTTGAGGTGCAGAAACTTCTAAGCTTGAGGAGTTCCCATTTATCTATTTTCTCTTTTGTTGCTTGTGCTTTGGGTGTAAAGTCTAGGAAGTGGCCTCCTAATACAAGGTCTTGAAGATGTTTTCCTACATTATCTTCTAGGAGTTTTATGGTACTTTCTTTTATATTGAGATCTTTGGTCCATTTTGAGTTAATTTTTGTGTAGGGGGTGAGGTAGGGGTCCTCTTTCATTCTTTTGGATATGGATATCCAACTCTCCCAGCCCCATTTGTTGAAAAGACCATTATGGCTCAGTTCGGTGCCTTTGGGGGCCTTATCAAAGATCAGTCGGCCATAGATCTGAGGGTCTATCTCTGAGTTCTCAATTCGATTCCATTGATCTATATGTCTATCTTTGTGCCAGT
This sequence comes from Choloepus didactylus, assembly GCF_015220235.1. Lineage (NCBI taxonomy): Eukaryota > Metazoa > Chordata > Mammalia > Pilosa > Megalonychidae > Choloepus > Choloepus didactylus. Next base: position 34,478,255 of record NC_051309.1, read on the forward strand.
ACCATGCTGTTTTGGCAACTGTGGCTTTATAATAAGCTTCAAAGTCAGGGAGTGTAAGTCCTCCCACTTCGTTTTTCTTTTTTAGAGTGTCTTTAGCAATTCGAGGCATCTTCCCTTTCCAAATAAATTTGATAACTAGCTTTTCCAAGTCTGCAAAGTAGGTTGTTGGAATTTTGATTGGGATTGCATTGAATCTGTAGATGAGTTTGGGTAGAATTGACATCTTAATGACATTTAGCCTTCCTATCCATGAACATGGAATATTTTTCCATCTTTTAAGGTCCCCTTCTATTTCTTTTAGTAGAGTTATGTAGTTTTCTTTGTATAGGTCTTTTACATCTTTGGTTAAGTTTATTCCTAGGTACTTGATTTTTTTAGTTGCTATTGAAAATGGTATCTTTTTCTTGAGTGTCTCTTCAGTTCGTTCATTTCTAGCATATAGAAACATTACTGACTTATGTGCATTAATCTTGTATCCCGCTACTTTGCTAAATTTGTTTATTAGCTCTAGTAGGTGTATCGTTGATTTCTCAGGGTTTTCTAGATATAAGATCATATCATCTGCAAACAATGACAGTTTTACTTCTTCTTTTCCAATTTGGATGCCTTTTATTTCTTTGTCTTGCCGGATTGACCTGGCTAGCACTTCCAGCACAATGTTGAATAACAGTGGTGACAGCGGGCATCCTTGTCTTGTTCCTGATCTTAGAGGGAAGGCTTTCAGTCTCTCACCATTGAGTACGATGCTGGCTGTGGGTTTTTCATATATGCTCTTTATCATGTTGAGGAAGTTTCCTTCAATTCCTACCTTTTGAAGTGTTTTTATCAAAAAGGGATGTTGGATTTTGTCAAATGCTTTTTCAGCATCTATTGAGATGATCAATTGATTTTTCCCTTTCGAGTTTTTAATGTGTTGTAATACATTGATTGTTTTTCTTATGTTGAACCATCCTTGCATGCCTGGAATGAACCCCACTTGGTCATGGTGTATGATTTTTTTAATGTGTCTTTGGATTCGATTTGCAAGTATTTTGTTGAGGATTTTTGCATCTATATTCATTAGGGAGATTGGCCGGTAGTTTTCCTTTTTTGTAACATCTTTGCCTGGTTTTGGTATTAGATTGATGTTAGCTTCATAAAATGAGTTAGGTAGTGTTCCATTTTTTTCAATGTTTTGAAAGAGTTTGAGTAAGATTGGTGTCAGTTCTTTCTGGAAAGTTTGGTAGAATTCCCCTGTGAAGCCATCTGGCCCTGGGCATTTATTTGTGGGAAGATTTTTGATGACTGATTGGATCTCTTTGCTTGTGATGGGTTGGTTGAGGTCTTCTATTTCTTCTCTGGTCAGTCTAGGTTGTTCATATGTTTCCAGGAAATTGTCCATTTCTTCTACATTATCCAGTTTGTTGCCATACAGTTGTTCATAATATCCTCTTATAATTTTTTTAATTTCTTCAGGATCTGCAGTTATGTCACCTTTTTCATTCATTATTTTGTTTATATGGGTCTTCTCTCTTTTTGATTTTGTCAGTCTAGCTAGGGGCTTGTCAATCTTGTTGATCTTCTCAAAGAACCAACTTTTGGTGATATTTATCCTTTCTATTGTTTTTTTGTTCTCTATGTCATTTATTTCTGCTTTAATCCTTGTTATTTCTTTTCTTGTACTTGGTTTAGGATTGGTTTGCTGTTCATTTTCTAGCTTCTTCAGTTGATCCATTAGTTCTTTGATTTTGGCTCTTTCTTCCTTTTTAATATATGCGTTTAGTGCTATAAATTTCCCCCTTAGCACTGCTTTTGCTGCATCCCATAGGTTTTGGTATGTTGTGTTCTCATTTTCATTCGTCTCTATATATTTAGCAATTTCTCTTGATATTTCTTCTTTAACCCACTGATTGTTTAGAAGTGTGTTGTTTAACCTCCAGGTATTTGTGAATTTTCTAAGTCTCTGATGGTTATTGACTTCTAATTGTATTCCATTGTGGTCAGAGAATGTGCTTTGAATAATTTCAATCTTTTTAAATTTATTGAGGCTTGTTTTATGTCCCAGCATATGATCTATTCTGGAGAAAGTTCCGTGAGCACTAGAAAAGTATGTGTATCCTGGTGATTTGGGATGTAATGTCCTGTAGATGTCTGTTAAATCTAATTCATTTATCAGATTGTTTAGGTTTTCAATTTCCTTATTGGTCTTCTGTCTGGTTGATCTATCTATAGGAGAGAGTGATGTGTTGAAGTCTCCCACTATTATTGTGGAAACATCAATTGCTTCCTTTAGTTTTGCCAATGTTTCTCTCATGTATTTTGTGGCACCTTGATTGGGTGCATAGACATTTACGATTGTTATTTCTTCTTGCTGAATTGCCCCTTTTATTAGTATGTAGTGGCCTTCTTTGTCTCTCAAAACATCCCTGCATTTGAAGTCTATTTTATCTGAGATTAATATTGCTACACCTGCTTTCTTTTGGCTGTAGCTTGCATGAAATATTTTTTTCCATCCTTTCACTTTCAGTTTCTTTGTGTCCCTGTGTCTAAGATGAGTCTCTTGTATGCAACATATTGATGGTTCATTTTTTTTGATCCATTGTGCGAATCTATATCTTTTAATTGGGGAGTTTAATCCATTTACATTCAACGTTAAAACCGTGAAGGCATTTCTTGAATCGGCCATCTTATCCTTTGGATTATGTTTGCCATATTTTTCCCTCTCTCTATTAATATCCTTTATTGTACCCATACCGAATCTCTTTAGTACTGAACCTTTCTCCAGGTCTCTCTGTCCTGTCTTTGTTTCTCTGTCTGTAGGGCTCCCTTTAGTATCTCCAGTAGGGCAGGTCTCTTGTTAGCAAATTCTCTCAGCATTTCTTTGTCTGTGAAAAATTTAAGCTCTCCCTCAAATTTGAAGGAGAGCTTTGCTGGGTAAAGTATTCTTGGCTGGAAATTCCTCTCACTCAGAATTTTAAATATATCGTGCCACTGCCTTCTCGCCTCCATGGTGGCTGCTGAGTAGTCACTACTTAGTCTTATGCTGTTTCCTTTGTATGTGGTGAATTGCTTTTCTCTTGCTGCTTTCAGAACTTGCTCCTTCTCTTCTATGTTTGACAGTGTGATCAGTATATGTCTCGGAGTGGGTTTTTTTGGATTTATTCTATTTGGAGTTCGCTGAGCATTTATGATTTGTGTATTTATGTTGTTTAGAAGATTTGGGAAGTTTTCCCCAACAATTTCTTTGAATACTCTTCCTAGACCTTTACCCTTTTCTTCCCCTTCTGGGACACCAATGAGTCTTATATTCGGACGTTTCATATTATCTATCATATCTCTGAGGTCCATTTTGAGTTTTTCAATTTTTTTCCCCATTCTTTCTTTTATGCTTTCATTTTCCATTCTGTCATCTTCCAGGTCACTGATTCGTTGTTCAACTTCCTCTAGTCTTGTACTATGAGTGTCCAGAATCTTTTTAATTTGGTCAACAGTTTCTTTAATTTCCATAAGATCATCCATTTTTTTATTTAGTCTTGCAATGTCTTCTTTATGCTCTTCTAGGGTCTTCTTGATTTCCTTCATATCCCGTACTAGGGTCTCATTGTTCGTCTTTAGTTCTTTGAGTAGCTGCTCTAGGTGCTGTGACTCTTCTGGTCTTTTGATTTGGGTGCTTGGGCTTGGGTTATCCATATCGTCTGGTTTTTTCATATGCTTTATAATTTTCTGTTGTTTTTGGCCTCGTGGCATTTGCTGAACTTGATAGGGTTCTTTTAGGGTTTGTAGACCAGTTGAAGTCCTTATCTCTAATTTATCAGATCTACAGCTTCGTGGAGTACACTTTCTCTAACTAACCAGCAGGTGGCGTCCACGAGCCACCTGTTCTCCACAAGCCAGATCTCCCCTGCTTAGCCTTTTTGGTGAGTAGGGGAGTGAGTCTTGTGGGGCCCAATTGGTGTACCAAGCTTGTGTGTGTAGTTGGTGTTGCCTGCCCTGTATGTGGGGTGTGTTTCTGGGCAGTCGGGGAGGGGGGGTGGCCCTAACAATCAAATCTCCCTGATGATCCTAGAGTTTTAAAGCTGCTGCAATAGTCTAATCCTTCAGTTCAGTCCTGCCACAGTTTGTCTCTGCCACTGACCCACAAGTCTTTGGTATTGGCGTATGGCTCCTGAGACTTGCAAGTGGGCCCCTCTTCCAGGCTGTGCACCCCGGGTCCTCTGTTGAGGGATGACTGTGCTATGTCACAGGTGAGTGCCGTCCCCCCAGGGCAGTTCTGGGCTGCTGGGCTGTGTTGGGAGGCTCCCAGTCTGCTCAAATGATGGCTGAATGGGGCTCTGTTAATTCACACTGCTCCCCCTTCCCAGCTCTGGGACATTCAGCTGAGGTTGCAGGGAAGGCTAATGTCCACGCCCAGTTTTGTGGTGTGTGCCTGTTATTTGAAGCACTTCCGTCACACTGGGTTGTCTGGGGCAGCTCTGGGCTATGGGGCTGGCGATGGGCAGGAGTGTTTCCTGTCCACCAGGATGGTGGCTGTGAGCGGACACCCCCCTTTTCTTGGGAAGTTGTGTTGTTTAGTGAATTTTCTCAGCCACTGGATTATTGCCTTTTGTCTCAGAGCCCTCTTAGTTCTGCTCTTGACTTGACGTGCCCAAATTTCAATTCTTTGAAGCTTTCTGTATTGAGCTTCTTAGAGTAATTGTTTTAGAAAAAGCAAATTGGATTAAAAAAAAAAAAAAACAAAAAACGGCCCTCCTCAGAGATCTAACGGGTTATTGAAATGCTAATAGACAAAGCAACCAGGGCCATTAAGGAAAGGTGCACAGGGCAGAGAGATCAGCTTTGCTTCTGGATTTGCATATGCGCCTCAAGGCCTGATCTCCGCCCTTCCCCTTTCTGTGTTCACCAGAACTCCAAAAATCCTCTGCTTTTATTTTGGAGTTTTTCGTGTTGTTTTTTTTCTATGCCTGTCTCCTCTCTGCTGGGCTGGTTGCTCTCAGAGTCTCTGGTGTCTGGTCTCAGTCTATCTATGGTTGGAGTTTGAATCAGTAGAATGAGTTTCCGATAAGAGCAGCCACTGCAATTCTCCCTTCTCCTTCCCGGAGCTGACAGCCCCTCCTCCCCCGGGACTGAGCCTGGCAGGGAGGGGCGCGGGTCCCCTGGCCGCAAAAACTTACAGATTTCGCTGATCTCATCAGTTCCACGTTTTCATGAGTGTTGTATGAAGTATGCCCAAAGACAGATTGCTCTGTGGTGTCCAGTCCACGCAGTTCCTGGCTTTTTACCTACTTTCCTGGAGGAGTAACTAAAACATACAGCTCACCAGTCTGCCATCTTGCCCCCCGGATCTCTTCCATACACTTTTCCTTTTTCTTGTCATTCAAGACTTCTTCCTGGTTGACCCGAGCTAAAACAGTGCCCCCGTGTCTCATGGCGGCCCCATCCCTTCTGTCTCATGGTATTCCTTTATAATCCCTTTTATTTCTGTAAGGAAGATAGTAACATATCTTCTTTTATTTCTTATTTTAATAATTTAAATATTTTCTTTTTTGTTTGTGTAACTAAAGGTATGGCAATTTTTTGGTATTTCGAAGAATCAATATTTTCATGATTAACTGTATTTTTATTTTCAAATTTGTTTATTCTGCCTATTATCTTGATAAATTTCTTCCTTCTGTTTGTTCTGTGTTCACTTTGTTGCACTTTGTCTAGTTTATTAAGGTCTCCTCTTTTAAAGTAAGTATTTACTTCTGTAAGTGTCCCTTTAAGTACTTTTTGTTCTATCACATGGGTTTTTGTAGGTTGTGCTTTTGTTTTTATTCTTCTGTCAAAGTCCTAGAAGAAAATTTAGAGGAGCATCTTCAGGTACTCATGTTAGGCAATGGTTTCTTTGGCTTCCTCCCCCAAAGCACAAGCAAGAAAAGGAAAAAAAAAAAAAAATAGGTAAATGAGGCTCCTCAAAATCAAAAACTTTTTTGACACAAAGGACTTTATCATGAGAGTAAAAAGACAACCTACTCATTGGGAGAAATATTTGGAAACTGCTAAAGGTGTTGTATCCAGAATATATAAAGAAATCTTTCAATTTAATAATAAAAAGACAACCCAATTAAAATTTGGCAGAAGACTTTAATAGACATATCTCCAAAGAAGATATTTAAATTTCTATAAAGCACATGGAAAGATGCTCAACATCATTAGCTGCCTGGGAAATGCAAAACAAAATAACAATAAGATATCATTTCACACCCATTGGCATGGCTGATATTTTTAAAAAAATGAAAAATTACAAGTGTTTTAGAGGATTCAATGAAATATGTTCCCTAAATATATATATATATGTGTGTGTGTGTGCAGGACTCATTCTTGCAGACATTTTTAAAAACGAGCTGTTGAAGCTGTGGAAATCATCTTCCTGCTGGCCTTCTGACTTGGACTTCCTATGGCACTGTTACACCTTAAAGGAAATGAATGGAGTGGCAAACCAATATATGGCAGCAGTCACCATTCAGTTCTTATCACTTTCCTCTGAGAAGCCTGTGAAGCTTCGCAGAGGCTTCTGAATAATTGTTTGTAAACCCGGTATTGGCCTTAGCCAAGCTTTTCCTTTGCCTTATTAAGAGTACCAAGAGAAGGGGTGAGCTAGTATTTGCATATCATATTTGCCTTCGGGCCTTGAGCCTGGACCCAGTGGATCTGCTGTTCTCCCTAAATACTAGTTAGTGAGTATTGTGAAATCTAACAGATGTATCTTCTAGACCACTGAACTCCCTCACAAAGTGGTCTCCTTTAACTTCTGTGACCTGAGTAAGGTGGTGAGGGCAGTTTATGTGAAAAGGAAAAGCCATGACAGAGAAAAATCTGGCTTGGCTCCTCAGCACTCTAATATTTCTGGGAGGGTTTGGCTGCTCCTCTAAGAAGGGAAAGCTCTAGACTAGGATGGTTAAAAGTGACGCACACCCCAGCCACCTTCAGGAGAGTGTTCCCTGTTTCACTGATGATGGTGATGCAAACTGGTGCAGCTGCTGTGGTAGACAATTTGGCAGTTCTTCAGAAAGTCACGTATAGAATTTCCATATGAGCTGGCAGTTCCACTATTAGTTATCTACCCAAAAGAATTGAAAGCTGGTACTCAAACAGATATTGCATACCAGTGTTCATAGCAGCATAGTCATGATTGTCAAAAGATGGAAGCAGCTCAAGTGTTCATCAACTGAGGAATGGATAAACAAAATGTGTTGTATGCATACAATGGAATATTGTTCAGCCATTAAAAAGACTGAAGTTCTGATATATGTGATAACATAGATGAACCTTGAAGATATCATGTTGAGTGAAATAAGACAACACAAAAGACAACTGTTTTATGATATCACTGATATGAAATAATTAGTATAATCAAACTCATAGAATCAGTATCTAGAATATAGGTTACTAGGGGATAGGGTGGGGAAAAGGAATGGGAAGTTAAGGCTTAAAATATACAGGGTTCCTATTTGGAACAATGGAAATATTTTTGTTGTGGGTGGTGGTGATGGTAACACAACATTGTGAATGTAATTAACAGTACTGAAATATGTATCTGAATATGTGATTAAAAGGAGAGATGTTGGGTTGTGTATATGGTATCTGAATAAAAATTTTTAAAAAATTCCATAGAATTTTTCACAGATGGTGAACACTAATTTAAATCCAATTATAGAAATATTCTTTCATCAATTGTAACAAATTTCCACACTAATGCAATGTGTTACTAATAGGGTGTTTTATGGCAATCCTTTATTTTATGCATGATTATTCTATAAACCCACAATTTCTGTAATAAAGAAAAAATAAATAAACATGAGCAAAAACATTCTCATTATTTAAGCCAAACTATTGCATGGTATTTGCTTGAACAGCCTAGGAAATAGTTTCCCTGGAATTTAAATTAACATCTTAAAGCAATCTAATTTGTATTAATACAAACATAATTTCCACTACATACAAAATCTTTGTTCGCTGTATCTCCATTGTCTCCTTCTTTTTTGTGCTATTATTATCATGCAATGCATATCTTTTTATATAATACATCAGCAGTTGTAAAATCAGACAAGAAAAGCAAAGGGCTACAAGCAAAAATATATTTTGTTTTCTTTTTTATTTACCTATGTAATTCCCTCTGTTTCTTCATGTGAATTCAAGTTACAGTCTAAGGTCCTTTCATTTCAGCCTGAAGGATTCCCTTTATTATTTCTTGTAAGGCAAGTCTTCTCGCAATGAATTTTCTCAGTTTTTATATATCTAAGAATGTCTTTATTTTTCCTTCAATTTTAAGGGATAATTTTGCTGAATATATAGTTCTTGATTGACAATTATTTTCTTTCAACACACTGAATGTCATCTCATTGCTTTCTGGCCTCCATTGTTTCTGATTAGCTGCTAATTTTATTGAGAATTCCTTGTGTGTGATGAGTCATTGCTCTGTGACTGCTTTCATGATTCTCTCTTTGTCTGTGGCTTTTCACAATTTTACTATGCTACATTTAGTTGTGGATCTTTATGAGTTTATTCTATTTGGATTTTGTTATGCTTCCTGGATATGTAGATTGCTTTGCACCAAATTCAGGATATCTTTAACTATTATTTCTTGAAATATACTTTCTGCCCATTTCTCTTTCCTCTGTATCTACAAACCTGGTTATGTATAGGTTGATATATTTAATGGTAATCCACATGTCTCTGAGGCTCTGTTTATCTCTTTTTCTTTTAATTTTCTGATCATCAGACTTAATAATACCAGTTGACCTAAATTTAAGTTCACTAATCTTTCTTTTGACAGCTCAAATCTGCTGTTGAGTCCCTCTAATGAATTTTTCATTTAGTTACTTTTCTACTTCAGAATTTCATAATTTTGTATAACCTATCACTTCATTGATATTTTCTATTTTGTAGCATAATCTGCATACTTTTTTATTTCTTTGGACTCATTTACCTTATATCTTTAGGCATATTAGTTTATATCTTTGGACATAATTATTATATATGGTTTAAGGTTTTATCTAAGAAGTCCAAAATATGGACTTCCTCACATTGTTTCTTTTGACTGCATTTTCCTCCCACCATTCTTTCCCTTTTCTTACATATTGAAAAATTTTGTTGAAAACTGGAAATTTAAAATAATGTAATGTTACAACTTGTGAAATAATATTTACTCCCCAGACACACACAAACACCAAGATTTGTTGTTGTTTGCTCTTATTTTTGTTTTTGTTATTGATTATTGCTTATTTTGTGATTTTTCTGGACTAATCTTATAAAATCCATGTTATTTGTCATTGTGACAATTTAGCTTAGTGTTCTGGCAATGATTGAACAGAAATTTGTGTAAATACCTTGAACTAATCAATCTCCAAACCTATGCTATGTGTGTATAGGGGCACAACTTCAAAATTCAGCACTTTATAATCCTGACTTAGCCTTCACTTCCTGCTAGCACTGAACCTCAAGGTCAGCGAGAAGTGAAAGATTAGGACTTCTCAGATCTTTACTGGATAGTGACAGAGTCCTGCACATGTGCATGGCAGTCTAGATCCTCAGGAATATGTTAGAACTCTTCAAAGCTCCTTTGGACTTCTTATAACTGGATTTTCCTTTTCAACTTTCCTCTACTGGTATTGCTGACTCAGGTAGCTAAAATGTCAAACAATTGCCATTGATCTTTTTCAACAAACTCTCTTGGAGATAGGGCTCTCATCACTTAGCAAGCCCTGAGTCAAGTCACATTAAGACAAGCTCCATGAATGAGACGTTTTCAAGGAGATGCCAGGCAGATAAGATAGTGACAATTCTCTGGGAATGGGGCATTTCAGGCACTTCATATCTGTTCTTCTCCTCAATTGCTGCAAAGATCCTGTTTTGTTTTGTTTTTTCCAGCCATTATGGCTCCAATGTTGTTAATTTTCAAGTAAATCACAAAGCTGGAGAGAGGGAAATAGGAATAAGTCAATCTAAAGATCAATGTTCTTACCAAAATTTGCCTATTTTTCTTGAGTAAAACTCCTCAGACTATTTCAAGCCTTTATGTTGACAATGTTTTGACACTTTTCTCATTGCTCTTTTGAAGGAGCTGATTTTTCAGAAGTCCTTATTCTGTCATTTCAGATATACTTCTCCTCTTGCCTCTTACTTTCATGTAACCTTACATTTTTCAATTTAGTACCCTGAAACTCAGTTTATGTAAAATAATAATTGTAGCATCCACCTTACATATTAGTTCTATTCTCCTTCTTTTCACTTCAGTGGGGAGGGAGTAGTTTGTACACTACAATTATGGGGATAGCCAAACACACACACCTGACACTGGACAGATGAGATCAACAACAGTTTGTTAGTTGTGTATACTCAGAGCCCAAGAGAGAAGCTCACTACATACCACACAGAGTCACACAGGTTTGCACTCAGGAATAGGGTGAACAACCAGGGGCTTTGGGAGTCAGGCTTCACAGTATCAAGAGGATAGGTGTCCCCTGGTTATCATGGAAGGATGTGATTGACCTATTTGAATAATTCAGTGCTACTCAGGTATAAGCAGGGACTGTGCCTGGTCCTCTTGATAAGGAGATTTGTTTGGCTGGGGGACCTTATCCATGTGTGCAGAGTAGTTAGGCTGTTCAAGGGCTTCCTGGTCTCTCCCAGATGTCAACACGTACACAATATTGGGCCTTAATTTTAGGCCTTATACCACAATTTTTTTTTCACAGGATTATGACGATAAAACAAATACCACAAGTTTTTTTCATATTTTCTGCCATAAAAAAAATAAAAAGAAAAGGCTATTATGCATTATGTACCACATAACAGTACTGTGTTGAGTGTTTCATATTTAATGTCAGTAATCCTACCCCCAAACCTACCAGGTAGGTATTTTCCTTATTTTGGAGTTGAAAGAATTTATAGTCAAGGATTGTGAGTTATTTGTCCCAAGCCACACATCTAGTAAGAGAAGTGGGAACACAGACTCAAGACAAATTACTTGTTTTCCAGGGCAAATTATTCTATAAAACACAATACTGAAAAAGGTGATGATGATGATGATGATGATGAAGCTCCATTATACTTTCTCTCTAGCATGAAAACTATACCAAACAAAAATCATTATATCTCAGTTAAGCAGAGAGTACTGTGTATAGTTTGTTCCTTATGTAAATTTAAACTCTAAAGATCTAATAGCATTTGGTAGCTAAAGACAAAGGTTCTGTAACCTTGTGAAATGTTCACTAGTGACAAGGTGGTGACAACTTAATTTTGAGCAAGACTATATACTGCATAATGTATAAAGCCTACAATTGTAGATAACAACCATATTGTTCAGTAACTCTGTGTTCTGGTTTGTTAGAGTTGCCATTATCCAAAATACCAGAAAAGGATTGACTTTATAAAGGGGATTTATTAAGTAACAAATTTACAGTCCTAAGGCTATAAAAAAGTCCAAATTAAGGCATCAACAAGAGGCTACCTTCACTGAAGATTGGCCAATGGCATCCAGAACACCTCTGTCAGCTGGGGAGGCATGTGGCTGGTTTCCGCTGGTCCTTTAGCTTCTCCAGGACAAACTCTGGACTTCATTTCTTAGCTTAGCATCTCCAAGCCTCTTTCTGTCTGCATTTCCAAGCATCTCTCAGTATCAGCAGGTGTCTGTGTTGGCTCTTGAGTTGTCTTAAGTAAACCAGTGAACCAATCAAGACCCACCCTGAAAGGGCAGGGCCGCACCTTTATGGAAATAATCTAATCAAAAGTATCACCCACAGTTGGGTGTCACATCTCCATGGAGACACTCAAGCAAAAGTTTCCACTGTAATCAAAAGCCTTATAAATGTGCCCCCACAAGATTGAATTAAAGAACATGGCTTTTTACATGGGAAATAATATAGCCAAACTAGCACAACGTTGCTTTTACCAAAAACAATTGTTAAATTCTAAAAATCTCTGTATCACATTTAAATGGTTTATCTTGATAAACAGATGTGAATTATGATAGACATGAAGATGTATGATAGATAAACAGAGAGCCCAATCTCCTCCACTGATAAATAATGAATATGTCTGCTGAATTATCTGTGGTTCTTCTCATTGCCTTCCGGGTTCATTGTTGGAGTGCCCAGATGATTTTAAAGTTCTTTGTTAAATTACATTGAACTTTGTCACTTTATTACTTGTACCCATTTATCTTAATTAAGCAATCAAAGAGTAACTAAGTATTTTATGCCAGAAAAATTCTGGGAAGGTACAGAAAACTTGTTTTTTACCTCATGACAGGCCTACCACTTTAAAAATAGCAGACATATATATCCTTAAGCATAAGCTTTTTTAAAAGCTAAAAGCTCATTATTTATTTTTACAGGATTATCTCCAGCTAGTTCTGGTTACCCTTCTATTTCTTCACTCCTGTTTATCAAATTCTCTCTTACAATGTGGTATCCATCATAATCATATAATTTGTAGAGACTGGTATTAATTTAGATAAATCAATTCCTCTTAAAATGCCTCTTTTTGTTTGTTTAATAATTTTCAGGTTTGAGGCAAAAGTATTTTATTAGAGAAGCAGGTTTTGAAAATCAGGCTCTGAAATCAGTCTACCTAGTTTCAATCCAATGTCTGTCACTACAAGTTTTGTGAACTTAGAGAGGTTACTTTAGTCCTTACATAACTATGTGGAGAAGAGAAAGGAATCAGAAAAGAGAAGAAAGAGTTAAAATAACCAGTTATGTTAATATGGTAAGAGGCTAAGGATATGATAGATTCCTTAATGAATGTAATGCTATACTGAGCAAATACTAATGGCCACATTTTTTCCAAGCTGTTGATGATGTAAAATTAGGTGAGTCATGGTCCTTGTATGCATGTAATTCACAGCCTATTGTGGAAGAAAGATGCATTAAAAAATCTACTTAAACCCAAGGTGTTAATTGCCATTAAATAGGTGTGGGTAAAGTCTTAAAGAACACACAATTAATTCCATTATTCTATACATGTTCTAACCAACACAGTCCAATGGGGATATTATTCCCATTATATAGGCAATTAACTTGTCTTATGCATTTTAAGATTGCATTACTTTGTTAACTACACCTCACTGATGGCTCAAATAAAGCAAGAGGAAAGGAATAGGCTGATTTGTGTCATTTACATTTTTATTATTTGTCTGTAAGGGCATTGGCTCATTTTCACTCTATCTTCACTTAATACTTTTGATGCATTTAGTTTTTTCAGTATTTATCATAATTAAGTTTAATATATTAAATTTATATATTTTATTAGGTGTTGGGATAGGTAGAAAAAGTGTCCTACTGATTATATGCTTTCATCTTCACCTGCCATCCTATATTAAAAATAATTCGTCTGCTCTTTTTTCATTGAGTTTATCCAATAGATTTTCTCATGACCAGCTCTTGGCTTCTAGGGATAATTCTATGCTTATAACAAATCAATGTAAACATCCATGAAATTCAGTACTTTTGGAAAGTTCTGGGACCCTTTGGACTTTAACAATCCTGGTAAAAGTGTGTGACTTTTCAATATAAGGCAAAAGAAGTAAGTAGGATTTGGAGCCAAACAAATATGAATTCATATTTTATTTCTGATGTTTATTACAGTATGAGGTACAAAAGTTGTGTTTTGGGGTATGGGTCTCTTTATGCATAAAATGGAGGTAATAAACCTTGCCTCATAGAATTATTTTGAAGGTCAAATTGTGCTAATTAAAAAAATGTTTTTAGAGCAGTGTCTTTCTGTACATGATCAGTAACTGTTATTAGTTTTATTATCCTTAGTGTCACTGGTTATATGGGGTTATTGTTTTCTTTATTAATTAACAGTTTTATTAAAATCAGCATGATTATTTTTATTTGGACAGTGCTTACTGCTACTAACCATTATTACTAATATTAGCTTTAGTACTATTGTTTCCCAACTTGAATATTGGAAATATAAATGAAAACAACAGAGAGGGCTTTTGTCATGTCATGGAAATATGTAATAACTAGTTTTTTGTTTTCACTGAAAATTGAAAAGGGCTTTCTTAATTGCAGGAACAATTGTTACTTGGCAAAAGTATCTATAAATATATATATGATATAGATATGGTTAATGTAATGTAAATTGCTTTTTGAAATCCTAGGGTGAAAATCTAGAGCAAAGTCTATAGGAAAAAGCAAATGTAGAATATCAAGAAAAAATGTTTACCCTTTTTGGGTTCCAAGTTGTCCATCTGTTAAATGTGTAATACCAGCTTTCACAGTTAATTTTATTTGTCAACTTAGCTAGGCTATAGTACACAGTTATTTGATCAATCACTAGTCTAGAAGTTTCTCTGAAGGTATTTTGTAGATATGATTAACTTCTACAATTAGTTGACTTTACATAAAGGAGAATACTCTCCATAATGTATATGACTCTCATCTAATCAGCTGGAAATCTTAAGAGTGAAAACTGAGATTTCCTGGGGAAGGAACATCAACTCTTTGTCTAACTTGCCAGTCTGCCCTACAGATTTGGGACTTGCCAGCCCTCACAATTGTATGAGGCAATTCCTTGAAATAAATCTCTTTATATATGTTTATATTTATATATCATATAAATTTACATATATTTCTATTATACCTATCTCTCTATATATACATACATAAAGACATACTTACACACAGACATACCATATATATGCCCATATATCCTATTGCTTCTGTTTCTCTGGAGAACCCTGACACAACAGCTTATTTAATGGATCAAATAAATGTACCATGTAAAGGCTCTACAAATTTTAGTCATTATTTTTGAAGGATTACTAGTTAATCTAGGGTAATGCTTTCATTGTTAACTTGACTATTTATAAAGACCCATAAATCACAGCATTTCCAATGGATGTTTATTCTCCTATTTAGCCTGAAACCAACTTCTTGAAACTGCACTTCTTACCCCACAATTCTCAACCTACCCATACCATCCAACATCTACATAGTTGCAATGATAGGTACTACATTAGGACAATGTGAGGCCCAGGGCCCGGAACCCAGGGCCCAGGGCCATACCGCCTCCCCTGTTATGATATACAGACAGCCACCTACATGAAAGGCAACAGGAGCCTCTCCCAACCAGCGGGGGGAATCCTTAAAACTTTCCTCCTCTAATCACTGTTAGAAACTAAATCTGGGGACACCCTATTGTAACCAATCTCATGAGAAACTCCCTTGTCACAAACCTTTATAAGCCTGCCCCCTTGGCATGCCTCTCTCTGTTTCTGAGTAGCAGAGTGCTGACTTCACTCTCCTGACCCACCACCATCTGGATGTCTTCTATTTTATAAGTTCAAAATTAAACTCATGGGTAACTTCATGCCAGGCATGTTTTTTTGGTCTTAGGGCTAATCTGGGTTGGAGCAGCCCCCTTTCCAGGTGATTGCTCTAGACTTTGATTCTGGAACCATGTTACATTTATTGCTGTATTTCAGTTAGAGAATCCAACACCACCTTAGTTTGTTGTTTTCCTCCTTGAAAATCACAAGATAACTCAGTCTTCTTAATTCCCCCTACCCTCTCTCCACTTCTACATTTTCTTATTTTTTTGCGGGACACTGATTACGTGCTTCGACTTGGCGGGCCTGGGCCAGGGGATCGGCCACCCCTGGGGAGGGTAGTGGGTACGGGTGAACAGCGCCCTTCACAGCCCCCCGGGCCTGGGAAAGTGAGGCCGGAGGCAGGCCCCATTTCCTCACCCAAAATGCCACTGTTAGGAGAGGCTTGCCGGAGGGAACCACCTTTTCCCCACCCCCTTATCTCGCCCCTGACACTCCCCGTTGCCAGAGCAACTCCCCCACCGTCAGTGCGCATGCGCAGTTACCAGAACAACTCTCGCCCCTTGTCTATCAATCTCCGCGCCCTCTCCGAACCAATCCGAGCCTTTGACCTCTACAGCTACCCCGCCCTCTAATCGCCCAATATAAGCTTGTGCTCTCGCCTAATAAAGCTCTCTTGGCTTCTTCACCCTCAAAGAACCGTGTCCTGCCTGTTCCTTCTCGCCGCCCTCCACACCTTGCACGCCTCCGCCGGGGACCGGGCCCAGTCCCCCGCCTCGCCCTCGCCTCCGGGAAAGAGCCCCCGCCGCCGGTACCCTCCGAGCAACGCCGAGAGCCGAGGGTTCAGCAACCGGCCGCACCCCCCCAGACAAATCAACTGCGACCGCATTTTTTGTTTTGTTCAGGTAAGCTGGAGAAAGTTCCCGATAATTGAAAGCCAGTAAACATGGGAGTGGAGGTATTAGGAAACAGGCATATCATCTTCATTTGCTCCCTGACTCATGTGTAGGAACAGTATCATATGCCAAGTCAAGGGGAAGTGGAGCCCTTTGGAGTATTTTCCCTTTGAAGTATATAAGTCTAGCAGGAGCTGAAAATTTTTAAGCTACCATCAAAGAAATGAATGATACAGGCCTGGTAATTCCTGTCAACATCCATCGTTATTCAACGGGGCAAAAGACTGATGGATTTTAGGGATGAGTGGGGGATTGATTACCGTAACTTTAATCACGTAATAAGTCTTATGGTAGCAAATATTTTAAGTTTGTGTTCCATACTCTAGTGGATTAATATTGCCTCATTCATTTGGTATATATTCACATGGATGTGCTAATGCACTTTTCTCACTAGGTGTTGATTACTCTACCCAAAACAGTTTGCCTTCACCCACATAGTTTCTGCTCCAAGGATTTCTACTCTCAAATTTCTGACATGATGACCACCTTGCTACCATCTCATGGATTAACCAGGAGAAATATATGTTGTGAGGTTTCACAAATCCATGCAAAAATGTCAGAATGAACACATTCTTGATTCAGTATCTCTTCAGAGGGTCTTCTCTGTAAAAGTTCAAATTGGGATGACTGTGACACTAAAAATTTCCCACAGAGAGTTCACAAAACTAAAGATATTCTGTAGTTACCAGGATTGCTGATCCATAATCAAGTATCCAAGTCTCTCCTGGAATATTTATGAAAAATTTGTAAGGACTAATGGATTATTTTAATTTCCATTTATTGTGTGTCTATGTGTGAGACATTATCCTATATGATTGACACATAATTTTGTTTTATCATAGTAACATTTCTGCAGTTGGGATACTATTTTCCCAGTTTTACATTCATGGACTGTGAGACCTATAGAAACTAAATAAATTTCCAATAAGTCTCATATCTAAATCAGTGAATATAGATTAAAATCTGGGTTTTCTTAAGTCCATACTGTGAGAATAGATCTAACTTTGGGGAAAATTAACAGAAACTATGAATACAGTAACTAAAAACAATTAGAATATTAGTTTTCTTACAAGGAAGCTGAGAGTCAGATAATTTGGGGCTAGCTCAGAAATACCAAGACCCTCAGTATCTATCTTTCTGATTCTTTATAACATTGAAAAGTAGTTTAGTGAGAGATTAAGAGCACAGCACTAGAGTTACACATTCTGGTTTAATTTTCCATCATCTCCATCAAAAAAAAAAATTGCCCTATGACCTTGGGCAACTTAATTCATTTTTGATTTAATTTATTCCTCTCAATAATAGAGATAATAGTAGAACCTAACTACCATCTTTTTTATTGAAGTGAATTTCACTTAGCATAAAATTAACTATTTTAAAGTGTACAAATTAGTGGCATTCCATACATTCACAATACTGCACAACCACCACCACATCTATCTAGTTCTAAAACATTTTCATTACCCAATAAGAAAGCTCTGCAAACATTATGTAGTTATTTCCCATTCCCCAATTCTTCTAGCCTCTGCCAATCACCAATCTGCTTTCTGTCTCTATGGATTATCATATTCTGGATATTTCATATAAATGGAATTCTAACATATGTGACCTTCTGTGTCTGGCTTTTGCTTAGCATAATATTTTTGAGGTCCATCCACATTGTAGCATGTACTTCATTACTTTTTATAGCCTAGTAATATCCCATTTCATGTATATACCACAATTTACTTATCCGTTCATCCACTGATGGACATTTGAGTTGTGTCTATCTTTTGGCTATTGTGAGTAGTGTTGCCATGAACATTAGTGAACAGGTATACCTTGTTTTATTACACTTTGCTTTATTGTGCTTCATAGATACTGTGTTTTTTTACAAATCAAAGGTCAGTGGAAACCCTGTGACAAGCAAACCCATTGGGGCCATTTTTCCAACAGCAAGTGCTCACTTCATGTCTCTGTGTCACTTTTTAGTAATCCTCACAATACTTGAAACGTTTTCATTATTACTATAGCTGTTATGGTGACCTGTGATAAGTGATCCTCAATGTTACTACAGCAGTTGTTTTGGGGAGCCATGAATTGCACACATATGAGTTGAAAATTGATAGATGTCTGTGTTCTGACTACTCCACTGAACAGCTGTTCTCTCTCCCTCTCCTTCCTAATTCCCTGAGATGCAACAATATTGAAATTAGGCCAATTAAATAACCCTACCTTGTACCCTAATTATTCAAATGAAAGGACACATCTCTCACTTCAAATCAAATGCTAGAAATGATGAAGCTTACAGAG
Organism: Choloepus didactylus; assembly: GCF_015220235.1. Classification (NCBI taxonomy): domain Eukaryota; kingdom Metazoa; phylum Chordata; class Mammalia; order Pilosa; family Megalonychidae; genus Choloepus; species Choloepus didactylus. The sequence continues at coordinate 34,496,804 of NC_051309.1, forward strand.
GAACGCATCTGGAAAGACTAGATAGGCCGAAAGTTAGTCCTCTTGCAACAGTTAGCCAAGTTGTGAATGCAATGAAAAAGTTCTTGAAGGAAATTAAAAGTGCTAATCCAGTGAACACAGGAATGATAAGAAAGGAAAGCAGTCTTATTGCTGATATGGAGAAAATTTGAGTGGTTTGGACAGAAGATCAAACAAATCACAACATTCCCTTAAACCAAAGTCTAATCAAGAGCAATGTCCTAATTCTCTTCAATTCTATGATGGCTAAGAGAGGTGAGGAAGCTGCAGGAGAATGGTTTGAAGTTGGCAGAGGTTGGCTCCTGAGGTTTAAGGAAAGAAACCAACTCTATAATATAAAACTGCAAGGTGAAGCAGTGAGTGCTGATACAGAAGCTTCAGTTATCCTGAAGGTCTAAGATAATTGAAGATGGTGGCTACACCAAACAATAGATTTTTAATGTAAATAAAACAGCCTTTTATTAGAAGTTCATGCTATCTAGGATTTTGAGAGCTAGAGAGGAGAAATCAATGCATGGCTTCAAAGCTTCAAAGGACAGGCTTGATATGGATCAAATGCAGTCTTCTCTGTCTGATGCACATAACAGACAATCTATGACACCAGGGTTTCTAAGGGAGAGTTTATTGCAATAAGAACCAAGGCGATTATAGATGGCCTATGGGCCTAAAATCTGTCTCCCTGAGTCTAAGGAGTTTAGAGTTTTTATGGATTCAAACAAGGGGAGATGAAGATGTCACCATTACAATAGCAAGTATAAAGGGCTAAGTTTACAAATGTAAAGGAGGGGAGCTGAGTAGAATAACCATTATAAGGACAAGTAATGTCACTATCACCTTAGTCAACCCTTAGTTCTGGGCTAACTCAAGTTCCTTCATTAACATTAGGGGTTGTCTTTGTGATTATAAGACTCTATAAACAAGATAAGGGGGTATAAGGGGGCCAGTCAAGAGGTTTTTACAATTTACAATTCAGTAGGTTTCAGTAATCTCACATACTTCCTTTTGGCTATTCTACATATACTAGAAAGTAAGAAAAAAAATCTATATAAGAATTTAGTCATCACAGTTATTAAGCCTTAATTTCTTGGTTACAGGCTGACTTTCTTGTTAGGGACTAACGCAGCTGGTGACCTTAAGTTGAAGCCAAAGCTCATTTATCATTCCAAAAACCCTAGGGCCCCTAGCCTGTGCTCTAAAAGTGGAAAAATGAAGCCTAGATTATAGCGCAACTATTTAAAGCATGGTTTACTGAATATTTTAAGCCAATTGTTGGAATCCTCATAAAAAGGATTCCTATCAAAATATGACTGCTCTTTGACAATGCACTTGGTCACCCAAGAGCTCTGATGGAAATGGACAATGTGATGAATTTTTCATGCCTGCTAACTCTATATTCACTCTGCCGCCCATGATTCAAGAATTAATTTTGAATTTCAGGTCTTATTACTTAAGAAATACATTTCATAAGACTATATAGTTGCCATAGATAAAACTTTCTGTAAAGGATTCACCATTCTAAATGTCATTAAGAACATTTGAGATTCATGGGAGGATGTCAAAGTATCAATATTAACAAGAGTTTGGAAGAAGTTGATCCCAGTCCTCATGGCTTTGAGGGGTATAAGACTTTAGTGTAGAAAATTATTACAGATTTGTTGGAAATAGCTAGATAAATACAATTAGAAGTGAAGCCTAAAGATGTGACTGAATTATGGCAACCTCATGATAAAACTTTAACAGATGAGGAGTTGCTTCTATGGATAAGTAAAGAAAATGGTTTCTTGAGATGAAATCTACTCCTGGTGAAGATTCTGTGAAGATTGTTGGAATGACAGCCAAGGATTTAGCATATTACATAAACTTAGCTGATAAAGCAGTGGCGGGGTTTGAGAAGATTGATTCCAATTTTGAAAGCATTTCTCTTGTGTACAAAAGGCTATCATACAGCATTGCATGCTACAGAGAAATCATTCATGAAAGTATCAATGGATGTATCTAACTTCATTGATGTCTTACATTAAGAAATTGCCACACAACACCCAACCTTCAGCAGCCACCATCCTGATCAGACAGCAGCCATCAAAATCAAGGCAAGCTCCTCCACCAGCAAAAAGATTATGACTTGCTGAAGGCTCAGCTGATGGTAAGCTTTTTAGCAATAATTTTTAATTAAGGTATGTGCAATTTTTTTGTTTGTTTTTTCAGATGTAATGCTATTGCACACTTAGTACTGACTACTATATAGTGTGAACATAACTTTTATATGAACTGGGAAACCACAAAATTCATGTGATTCACTTTATTGTGATATTCATTTTATTGTGGTGGTTTGGAAACAAACCTGCACTATCTCCAAGGTATAACTGTGTATGTGGCTGAGCACTTGCTCATGATTCTTTTGGATATATATTTAGGAGTGGAATTGTTGGGTCATGCGATAATTCTATGTTTACCTCTTCGAGGAAATGCCGAAGTGTTTTCCACAATGACTGAATATTTTACATATCTACTAACAATGTACAAAGTTTCCAGTTTGTCCACATTCTTGCCAACATTTTATTTTCATATATATTATATCATCCTAGGGGAGATGAAGAGGCAACTCCTTGTGGACTTGATTTGCATTATTCTAATGACTATTGCTGTTGAACATCTTTTCATTTTTGGCTGTTAGTCATTTGTATATTTTCTTTGAAGATATTTCTATTCAAGTCCTTTGCTCATTTTTAATTGGGTTGTTTGTCTTTTGTCGTTGAGTTATAAGTTTCTTTATAGTCTGAATAGTAGACCTGCATCACATATATGATTTGCAAATATTTTCTCCCATTATGTAGACTGCTTTTTACTTTTTAAATAATGTCCTTTGATGCCCAAGTTTTTAATTGTTATGAAGTCCATTTTATCTACTATGGTCTACATTAGGGCAAATGAGGTCTTTGGCTATGGAGAATTTAGGCAAGGCAATATTCTGATGGTTAAAGTGATGCATACAAGTTTTTGTCCCGTGTTATGTTTGGTAATTCTCCTAATAGTATAGTGGTACCCTGTTTAAATTTAGTGGACTCCCCAGGTATACCTCTAAATTAAGCGCTCCTATCAGTTAAGGTTTACAAACTGGTACATTTCAGCAGATGTTAACGTTAATTTATTGCTTATGCTTTAGAGGAACAAAAGTCAGTCTGTACCCTTTTATCTCTTCACCATACAAATTATTTTAGTAAATTTTTGTATTTCCAATTGAATCAAATTACTAAATTGCATACCTCCATTTCAGATTTTGTTTCCTTACTCTGTATCCAGATTTTTTATTTTGCTTTGTTTTGTGTTGCTACTTACTGGAGATATATATATATATTTGGGGGAGTGGTTGTCATCCTCTCTATCCTGCTCATACTTATGCATTTCTTTCTCTGGAGCATCTCAAATCAATATCATCAGGATTAGGGTCCTCCCCATGTCAATTCTTGTTTACATGGTTTAAGGACCCTGAACATAAATCTGGTTGGTATTGGCTGTGTTCCATGGGTACCAGGATTTTTTTCTCTGTAACCTGGGAACCAGGATCTTTGTTGTGACAGAGGTATAGGCAGCAGCAGCAGCAAATACACTTTGTAAAGTTCTAGTGAATCACCTTATTTTAGGACTGTGGATCTCAGCATGCTACAAGATTACTCTTCTACCACCAGCAACTACCCAGTGGGCCTATATATTGCACAGAGTATCAGTCTTTTCTATAAAATTGGAACCAATGCCCAGTTGAGACACATAGCCAATGGGTCACAAGGTATGCCAGTTTGAATGTATTATGTTTCCCTAAATGCCATTATCTTTGATGTAATCTTGTTTGGGCAGATGTAGCTTTGATTAGATTGTAATTCTTTGAGTGTTTCTATGGAGCTGCACCCCACCCAACTGTGGGTGATCACTCTGATTGGATAATTTCCATGGAGGTGTTACCCCACCCATTCAGGGGGGTCTAAATTAAATCACTGGAGCCATGTAAATGAGCTGACAAACAGAGGGAACTCAGTGCAGCTGAGAGTGATATTTTGAAGAGGAGCTAATGCCAAGAGGGACACTGAAGAATGCACAGAAGCTGAGAGAGTAGCTGCAGATGAGAGACAGTTTGAAGATGGCCATTGAAAGCAGACTCTTACTCCAGATAAGCTAAGAGAGGACAAATGACCCAAAAGCAACTGAGAGTGATATTTTTGAGGAACTGCAACCTAGAGAGGAACGTACTGGGAGAAAGCCATTTTGAAACCAGAACTTTCGAGCAGATGCCAGCCACATGCCTTCCCAGCTAACAGAGGTTTTCCAGACACTAATGGCCATCCTCCAGTGAAGGAACCCGATTGCTGATGTGTTACCTTGGACACTTTATGGCCTTAAAACTGTAACTGTGTAACCAAATAAACCCCTCTTTTATAAAAGCCAATCCATCTCTGTTGTTTTGCATTCCAGCAGCATCAGCAAACTAGAACACAAGGTAAGGGTCATTCCCCTAGCCTAGAGTTAGTCATGGCTTATGTTGAAATCAAAACATGAAATTCAGTCTGAACTACACAGATAGGTCCAAGCCAAGGCACATGACTCAACGCCACTTTAAAGAGGGCTCCAATCCCATGCCCATTTCCCTAAATGCCAGGTATTTAAACTTTCATCTTAGATCTTTGAAATTTATGGCCAAGGGTTGCCAGAACACAAATGCAGCAAAAACAGCACAGCAAAATTTGGTCTTTGCTTAGACATCTTGCTCCTAATACTAATGGTTGTGGTCACTGTACAGATATGAGATGGATCCCCCATCTTAAATTTGGATTGATAATTGAGACTACTGAAACTAAGCAAAGCAAGAGGGTGTTAAAAGATTTATTATTTATTATGAGGCCTTCTGGGGACAGCAGGACCAACACCCAAGCAGGTCCATCAGATACCGGAGAATGCAGAGAAGGAGACTCAATTGGATTTTGGATTTTCTTGTGGTTAGGGGGTTAGGGGGTAAATTCTTGCATATGAATGAGCCAGGGGTTGTGTGGTTTGAACTGCTCTATTGTGCCACAGGAGAGAGAAACTGGGCTTTCTTAACAGCTTGTCCAGTTGAAAGGCAAAGGGGAAGAAGGAATGGTGGGACTTGGAAGCTCTCAGCAGTTAGACATCAAACATCAATTACCAACAAAGGTTGTTATTATTATCATTAGTGCATTAAATTTCATCTCCTATTTGTCACTTCATAGTCATAAGATTGCTGCTGTACTTTGTGGTATCACACAAATATTCCTAGAAGAAAGAAGGGGCAAAAACCTACGTGAATACCTATCCTAGTTACTCCTTTTGTTAAGTAAAGGAAAGCTTTTCCAGGAGCTCTTACAGCTTGCTCTTCTTGGATCTCATTGGCTATGACTGGGTCACATGCTCATCCTTAGCTGTAAGGAACACTGAGAAATCTAGTATATCTAGCTTTGAACAAAATAGGGTCTTTTAGAAAAGGATAGAGGAGCGGCAATTGGTAGACAGCCAACTAAAGCAGTGATGCTTTATATCTTTTTGTAAAAAAGGTATGCAGAATAGATTTCAACAGCCATAGATGCTGTGGATTATTTACTCTAGTACACTTATCCCATCTCCTGCTGCTGAGAGTTGACAACACCCATGACATATAAATAGCTGAATAATTTGCAGTGATCACAGCTTTGATAACATGTGTCTTGTCATATATATGGAGGAAGGGAAGAGGTCAGTGGAAGAAATACTTATGCTGAATTATCACTAAAATTTCTGTGTATTTTTCTGTTTGGATGACTGATATGTTAGCATGCACTTCTTAAAAGAGAATATTGGCTGATTATATATGCAACTTGTCTATTTAAAAGATGCAAATAAAATGCTTGACCCTGAGTGGTGAGCATTGCCTTCTTTCTGTCTCTCTCTCAGATATAAATTTTCTTCCCACCCATTCCCAAAGTTCAAATAATCAGTTGCTGGGAATAAATATATATATATTTTTTTAAATCCATCCAGATACAAAAGCAAATAGGCAAGGGAAGGAGGAGCAGTGCATATTTCAAAGAGCCAGAATAAAGCCTGTTCACATTTGGATACCACAATTGTATATCTCAATGAATTTCCTTTCATACTCAAGAAACACAATCCCCCCATAAAAGGAACAGAAGAAATTCAAGCTATTAAACACATGTTCTTTTCTCTGTGCTTCTGCGTTGATTAATGCCCTGAGCTCACACAGCTGTAAAGTTATACTGATGTCCTCTTTAGCCCATGCCTCACATGACTTTACTCAGAAAAAGAAGAGAAAAGATTGTGAAGTACTGGAGTAAATGAGATATCTCATTTGCATTGAAATATACAGAGAACTAAGGAAAAGGGCAGCTTCTTTTATGCCAAGCGTTATTTCTTCATCCAGAATATGCTGATGATATAATGGAGCTGGGCACGCCACAATCATTTGCGTTTCCCTTTACCTATTATTTCAAAAACGTATTTAAAAAAAAAAAAACAGTTTTTATATACTCAGGGAAGGGCTAGATTCTCCTGTAATTTTTTTTTTTTTTTTTTGTATGCTGAAAACAAGATTTTGTCTCCTGCTTTGGATTGTTTTATCCTGTTAGACTATCCACATGATTTAAAACAAACTTGTAAATAAAATACCCCAAATTTACTATACTATAAAAATGTTTTATCATCCATTCCCCTAACAGGAAGTACAGAGGTTGTCAAATAAATTAAATCAGGCATTCTTTACTACTTGGCTTAAAGCTTTATTCCCTTTAGGCTAGTGGTTATTTGAACAATTGTTTAAAATTCACTTTGATTTCTGATCATATGAAATAACGTGACTGTTTTTAAAAATGGTTCAGGTAAACCATACTGATTATGAAAACATTGCAATAAGAGGGATATTTGTCTGCCTTTACCTAACACAATATCTGACCTAACATAAATAATGAAAAGTCTTCAACTCTACATTTTTCTGCTTTAGAACTGTGTTATTCACTTCATAATTAAATCCCTGAAATTAACAATTTTCTCAAGTGTCCTAGACCTCTTCACAATGTGGATGGGTATTCCTGGAATCAGCAAAGACCCTTCCTTAGGCTGAGCTACCATAAGCATGACACTTGGAGATCGTACAATATTAGGTCCGAAAAGCAAAAAGTGCCCTTTCTCACCTGTTTCTCCTGCACTGCTGGATTCACTCCTACTGCTGGGATTGAAACAGGCTAATTCCCATCATGCTGAGTACAGGTCAGGCCGGTCTGCCCCAGCCTAGATGCTACACACACAGACATTTCACCAGTTAATTACTTCTCCTACTGAGTGTCTTTCAGGAACTGTATCGTTGTGTATGATACTCATAGGTTATCATGATAAGGGAAGTGCTCATTTCATTCCATTCGTTACTGGAGAATATGGATCTAAACAGGAGAAATGTCACAAGAAAAAAAACCCTAGTAAAATTAAAAAAAAAAAAAAATCAGTCGTGAACTTTCATTTTAAGTCAACCCTTTCACAGCATCAAGTAATAGAATTATTTTACCCAAGAGCACACAAGCACACATGTATGTGTGCATTTTGAGAAATATTTAAAATCAGGTGAAAATTAATTTTCAACATTAGCATTTTTAATTTCCTACTGCTTGTAAATATTTTCTGACTAATGTGAATATTTTATAATGAATTTTATGTTATCCCTTTTACTTTGCTTGATTCATTCATGTACAAATTTCTCATCTTTGATAAGATCTGCTTCTTTGCACAAGCAAACTCTGTGAAAAAGAGTTTAAACTCACTACCTCCAATTCTTCAGATTTTATTCATTCCTCGTGATGAAACTGAACCTCTTAGTTTCACTTATCCTATCTCTAAAAGAAAAGTGCTGATTACATAAGTTTCAGAGTTTCTGTCAAGATGAAAATCCCCTGTATTAAGTGAGTACTAAATTAATGACTTTTTCTTTGAACTTACAGAACTAATAAATAACATCTTTTACCTTTTACCTCCTATCTCACTTCAGGAAACAATACACAGACAAATAAGGTTTTTTTTGTTTGTTTGTTTCTTTTAATGTCAGTTTTACTACAATAAGCTGTTTAGCAAATGTAGCCTTAACTATCTTGTCAAAATAACTTTCTAAGTTTTCAACACTGATTTGTAGAGGCTTAGCCAGAGGCCTCTGCCTTGTGGGAGTAGATCTTGTTTTACTAAAAATAAAACAAGCAGACCATGAAGGACCATTTCTGCTGATGGAAAGAGGGGGAAGAGTCTGAGTTTAATTTCTTCCCTAAACTCACTGAATAGTTTCTGATGGCTGCTATAACAAATTAGTGACAACTTAGTGTCTGAAAACAACAAAAATGTACTATCTTCCAGTTCAGTAGATCGGAAGTCTGACACAGGTCTTGCTAAGCTAAAATCATCAGCAGGACTGCATTCCTTTCTAGAAACTCTTGGAGATAATCTGTTTACTCACCTTCTGCCACTTCTAGAGGCTGCCGGCATTCATTGGCTCATGACCCTTTTCCATCTTCAAAGCCAACAACAGTGTTGAGTCCTTTCCACATTGCAATATCTCCCCCTCTTTCTATCTTCTACTTTCACTTTTAAGGATCCTTGTAATTATATTGGGTTCATACTGGTAATCCAGTATAATCTCCCTATTTTAAGACCAGATGATTAGGAAACTTAATTCCATCTGCTGCCTTAATTCAGAGATTTTGGGGATTCAGACAAAGACATGGTGAGGGGCAATATTCTGCCTACCACACTCATCAACCTGATAATCAGTCCTTCTCAACTGAGTCAGGGGTTGTAAGAGCACCAAAGGAATCATTCTGGCTGACATCTCCCTACAGAAAGCTGGAGGAATAATACGTGTTCCCCCACTGTTAGAATGATTGCACACATGGCCCAAATATTTGTTCTCTGAATCCACATCCATTACAATGTGTATTTGCAGCTCCATTTCTTAAAAGGTGGAGTGTAGTTCCCTATTCCTTGAATCCTGGCAAGCCTAAGGATGGACTTTGACCAATAGAATTTAGCAAAAGGGACAGCACTTCAGTTCTGAGCCCAAGTCTCAAGTGGCCCTGTAGGCTTTTACACACACACTCTCTCTCTCTCTTGCTTCTCTATCTTTTCCATGAGAACATATCTAGGCTAAGCTGCTGGAGGCTGAGGGATGAGTGGGCCAGTCATACCCCTCCCTTCAATCTAGCTGAGAGCAAGATACCTGCTAGATAACACAAGTGAGCATGCTCAAGACCAGAAGAAATATCCAGCCAAGTCCAATCTCATTCTCCATACCCAAATCTAATGAGTTAAATAAACAAGCTATAGTTTTATAGCACTAAGTTTTATGGTGATTGGTTACACAGCATTGTTTTGGTAATAGATTATTGATGCACATTATATTAATAATAGTGTCTCCCTGAAATTTTCAAGCACCAGACCCTGTCATCTAGTCATCTAGGAGGAGACTTCCATTACTTATTCTCATTTCACTTGCAGTTTCCAATTAGTAGTAAATTGGCTTCACTAGCCTTAACTTATTCTTCCCATCATCCCTGGGGGGAGATGGGTAGTTAGGTGTTTTTGTCTCTGTTATACTGTTGATAGAATTGTGGCTGAGAGAAGCTCAGCCCCTTGCATTTTGATATTCCTAATTCTACTTAGCAAGTTCTAAATTAATATATTGACTCTTTTTTTACTATAATTAAATAGTTATTTTATCTATTAATCCAGTTTCACCATCATTGCTGAAATGTAATGCTTTAAACATTGTAATGTTTGAAATTAAAACAATTCATAATATTGTATGAAACTATCTATATATATATATTGCCGAAAAATTTGAATTTTGATAGAAGCTAGAGAAATGCAGTATACATTACTAATGTGAATTATTCTAATATGTATTATTTCCTTTATTTAATTTCATAAAAACAGTTTTGTTTCTTGTTTTTGTGTGTTGTATTTGTAAAAATAATGTAGAATTTTATGTATAATTATTAAGAACATTTGGGGAATGGAGAAATTACAATTGGATATTAGTTAGGTCACTGACAGTTAACTGAGAGACATTAGGTTGAACTGGTTTCTCAAAATTTCAGGCATAGAACATAGCTCATACTATTATGATAAAAAGTAAAGTAAATGAAGAAGGAAAATGTTTATTATAGTGCCAATCAAGTAGTAAATGCTTAATGGACATTCAATTAACAAGAAACACTAATAAAATTAATAACAACAATAATAATAACCAACCTAATTGGTTTTATGGTTTTTATCTTTGGGTTTACCAAGTTTTATATTTTTCCCCCTGCAATATTTTACTTTTTGTTTCTATTTTTTCTTCAACTTAATATTAACCAACACTAGTCTAAATAGAAATTTACTAAATTTTCTGATATGCATTCTTTTCCAAAATTGTTCTTTTTCAGTGAGGGTTATTTGGGAAAAATTTAATATAACTAACTTTTACAACTTGAATAAATGATATACAGAAGCAATGGAGAAAGATAAAGAGAAAGGGGGGCAACTGGACTCACAAATAATATTACATCTTCTACAGTTACACTGTCTTAGGTTTGAGTCATGGCTCCATCACCCACTAATTTGTGACACTGGGTAATTTACCTAACCTCTCTGTGCCTCAGTTTCTGTTTCTGTGATATAAGGCTAATGATAATGGCATCTCTCCATGGAATTATGAAGATTAAGTGAGTTAATAATAGTTAATTGCTTACCACACTTAAAACTATGTGCAATTGTAAAATAAGGCACTTCTTTTTCTCAGAGTCCAAATTTGGAGTGGAGAACTAAAACAACACAAAAAAGCAAAGTTACTTTCTTTTCTACTTTTGATGGAAAAAAAAAAAGAGAGAGAACACAGAAATAAATACACAAATATACAGGAAGGTGTGCAGTTAATAAAATTAGGGAATTAGAGTCCAATTGTGGAAGTAAAATGAAATCGCCTACTTATTTGCATGTCCTTTCAAGTGTATACGTTCCATTCTTTTTCACTATCATGTATAAAGATCAACCTTACTTTGATTCCCTATCTCAAAAAAAAAACCCTGAAAAAAAGGTATAAGTGGACATTCTGATATGTGCATCTCTTTACTTATGGTAAACAACTTTAAAAAAATTTCAATGTTTCATCTCAAAATTCTGTTTGACTGTCTCTTTTACCATCTCTGTTTTCTCAACTAACCAACTCACTGCCGTGAACTCTCTTCATCCTCCTTACCTCTTTCCTTTTTCTGTCTTTCATTCTGTTTCCTCATCTTCTCAGATATAAAATTCCTATACACATAGCATTTATTCTCTGCCCAAAAAGGCAGGCCAAATTATTTCTTTAAGTAAGACAATGACTCCCAAAATAGAAACTATGATGAACACGATGTTCTCTATCTCATTGCAACTAAGCAACTAAGCATTTAACTAAGAAGAAATGTATATGTATATATATATTACTGCAACTGCAGATACTCAAAGAAAAACCATGCACTGCTAAAAAAGTTGTCATCATTCGTGATTTAGAAGATGATGCTATGCAATGCAAGGAACACAACCATTTAAATATGGAAATGTAAGTATTATGATCACAAAATTAGTCCATAGGACTCTAATATATTAGACTCTATGTTATTGATTTTAAGCCAATAAAACATGTCCAAATTTTCTTGCACTGTATTTTCTCATTCTTTTGAATTTTAAACTTCTTTCCTATTGTAAAAATTACACACTGTATACCAATTCAAGGTAAAGCAATTAGGTAAAATCACAAAGGAGATAGGGTGGGGACAGGGAATGGGGGTTAAGGCTTAAAGCACACAAAGTTTCTGTTTGGGAAAGTGGAAATATTTTGGTAATGGATGGTGGTAATGGTGGCACAACAATAGCATAAGTAACAGCACTGCACTACATATTTGAATGTGGTTAAAAGAGGGAATTTTATGTAATATATGCAAGGTATTAATAGAGTGGTATATGGGAACACTATTTTATGACTATTCTGTAAACCCAAACATCCCTAATTAAAAAATAAAAAATCACAAAGGAGGAATAACATCTTAAAAGAGGAGAGATTAAGGGAAGATAAAAGCAGTCTTTAAATGACTGCTAATAGTAAAGCTTAAACAAACTCTAAATTCCTAGGAAACATTATTTTGAGGGAAAATTTGGAAAGAATAATTTGCAAGAATTTTATTATGTTATTTTAGACTATTTTTTCTCCCTAGGGGAGGAAATCAAAGTAAAATACTACATTTTAAGATCCTTCTTCTCAGCTTCAATTGAAATAAAACACCTCACATTGATTGGACTATTTATATATTTATAAAACCACAAGAAAAAAATCCAGAAACGATTTTGTAAAAGAAGAAAAACAAGTAAGCAATATGTTTGAGGTTTTAAAGTTATGTTCATATTTGGAACCAATAGTTATAGGATAGGCTCTAAATAAAAGTTCTGTAGTATGTTTTAATTGCTTCATGGTTTGGTTATTCATGTGTTTGCTAACCATTCATTGCAGATAATTTCACTGGACTAAGTCAACAGAATTAAGGATGTCAGAACTGTAGTCTAATTAAATGAAATAAACTTAAGTAACCCCTGGCTAAAATGCCCTGGTTGGAATGGCCATGTCTTTAAAGAATTGAAATTAGTTTCACTCACCAGAGAGGTAGCATAGGAGAAGGAAACTAACCAGGTGCTTTAACGAGAAAACAAATACCAGAAAATAAGGGCAGGCACAAAAACAATGAGACATCAGTTCTAGGACAAAGTCATTAGAAAAAGATAAGTAACTTAGGAAAGACAAGAAAGAATATCATTCTAAAAACACAACATGTTTTCTCATTTTGATACTGAGTTACAGGTATCAAAGTTCTAGTTCCAAAAGATGTAACTATGAATCATGGGTTAAGGTGAAAGAAGGCAAGTGGATAGTATCACACTAGAATGAATAATGAATGGTTGGTGCAAGTGTTTCTTCTTGTAACATTAGCCAAGACTAGGGGCTGAGTTGGAGCCAACTTGGAAGACAAGGGTAAGTTAAAGAAGTAGATTGAGTGACATGCACATTTATTGATCTAGAAACCTTTCTCTCCAAGTGAAGGGAACTAGGTCTAAATGAATTGCCCTGGAAACTAGTTCAAATGCCAAGAGAACTGACGTCAACGATGTATCACCTATTGATATTCTATAGGACTGAAACAGCACCAATGCCCATGCTGAACTAATAATTTAAAGCAGGAGTAGGGGTATTGAGTTTGCTAAGTTAAAAATAAAAGAGTTGCAAGTACCAATAGGTATAGCAAACACTTGATCATTGACAGAAGTTCTCTTAGCAGTGACATTCTTTTTTCTTTCCTGAATCTATCCATATATCCTTATACATTTTTATACATTTTTTGAATGCAATTTTATTGAGATATGTTCACACACCATATAATCCATCCAAAGTATGCCATCAATGGCTCACAATATCATCAGAGTTGTGCATTTGTTGCCACAGTAATTTTAGAACATTTTCATTATTCCAAATAAAAAAAAACCACCCAAAACATCCTAATCCCTTATCCCCGTATTTTATTTATTTTTAGTCTTTATTTTATTTCTCATCTGCCATATACCAAATAAAGGGAGTAACTGACATTCTTTAATCAAAAAGATATGGGTATATAAAACCTTGTTAGAACTGCTTATTCTGTAGAGTATTATCATCTTTTACTACTATCAAGCATTTTCAAGATTTGAATGTCATTCAACTTCTCTATGCAGTTTTCTTGCTTCCCACTTGTCACTTCTTTTTCTTTGGTGGTTAGAACTTTTTGAAATTCCCCAAGCCACTTAAGTTTGTTCCTTTTTGCACCACAGTTGGTGTGGGTTTTCTTAAACAATTTTTAATGCGTATTTTGAAAAATATATTTTTCAGGGGCTCCATTTCTCCCCATAAATAAGTCAATCTATTATTAAATCATTGATTGCAAATGAAAAAGCAAAGGAATTATGCGAAGCTCAAAGCTCTTTACTGCAAGTCTTTTGAAAAATCACTATTTAACATTCAATATTTATTTATTGAGAGTCTACAGTCAGTCAGAAATGGAGTTATGCTATGCTATGGATGTGAATGTGAGCAATGTGAACAAGATAATGTTACTTCCTTCAAGGACTTATCATGGAAAATTCATGTGAGCAGGCAAATGTGGCTTATGAAAGTGGAAGAATGAATCTAACCGTATTTATCACAACTCAGCAGGCTAGAAGATGGGGCATTTTAAAGATGGAAGTGCAGCCTTTTTGTTATTTCTTAAGTCAGAATTGCTAGGTAGAACAAGCACTACTTAGGTACATAAATATCAATTTTGATGTTTGCATACTATTTTTCAGTTTTTAAATCCTTTGAATATGTAATCTATTATTTATACTACAATTTTTAGTTCTTTTTTAGAGAAGTTTTGTGTTTACAAATGTTTTTAATCAGTATGATTCTGTAGATAGTGTGGGATAACTGCTCATGGCCATGAAGTAAAATTCTTAGCTATAAAAAACAAAACTTTTTCTAATATTAAAAAGATTTCAGAATTTACTATCAATGGTCTTTGTAGTATTATAGAACTTACACTGTTTTAGAAAGCAAAGAAAGAACAACCACAAAGGTTTTTGATGATGACTAGCTATTAGAAGAAAATTATCAGTCATTGATTTATTGATTTCAGTTTGCTTTCCTTTCAGAATGAGAGATTATAATGAATGACCACCAATCAGCAAACTGGATTATAGATGTCAGCTATACTGCTTAAGGAAAAACACACACACACACACACACAAAAATCTGATCTTAGACAAGTACTAGACAGCTGTGGCAAGACTGGAACTAAGTAGTATAATAGCAGCAAAGATTCTAGAAAGCTCCCATCACTCAAATCTCTCCACCTATAATCTATTTATTAAATGGTGCCTTCATTATACCCCACACAACTGAAACATAGGATTTCGCAAATATATTGTATAGATTTAGTATAGACACACATGAATATATACATATTAATTCATCTCTCTGTATATTATATAAATGCATACTTGTGACATGTTTGTGTGTTTATATAACACACACATATATAGAAATACTACATATGCATGTGTCTATACTAAATCTATGTAATATGACCATCTAATAGTTATCAGCATTTCTGCTGGCAGAACTCTCTCATTTTAGTCCCAAGATGATGATACAGAGAAGGACAGGGGTGATGGGCAGAGACTGAATTACCCAATAGACAGTTTACATATACACAAAGTAAGAACACTCCAGCAAATAAAATCAAAGTCAAATATAATTCCTAGAAATAAACACCTGAAATACCAATGTGTGTGTATGTTTTGGATAAGTTTCAAATTTTATTTTGTGATTTAGTGTTGTCATTGTTTCAAATTAACTATGGAGTACCTATAATCTTTCCTAATGTTTAATTTCTCTGAAGTTATTAATTCAGTCCAGATGTTGTCACTGTCATTTTCAAAACAAAATTGGTGCTTCTCTATGGGGCAAAGTCCTATGCCAAGCCATTTTACTTGGGATGGGGCTGCTTTCGGTTCACCCCATATATAATTGTCTTTGGTTGAGCAGAAACTTATGAAATCTGTCTAGGTTGAAAACGTTGGTCTGTCCAACATAAAAGAATTGAGCCAAAACATGTTTCACAAGGGAATGACAATTACAGCTTTGTTTATCAGGAAGAGTCAGTAAAACTGAGAGAAACTTTATGGCGGGATACACTATCACAGGAAAGTTTGAGTTGCATTGAATGGGTGATTATATGTCCTCTGTATGGTTCTCTCAATTCTACTATTTTGATTATAAACGTGATATTTGGGATGGAATACAAATATATATTTTTAAAGTTTTAATATGCTTATCAAAGACTTCGTGTTTTAGAACATACAATGATTTATCTTCTAGCAAAAACACACATCCCTTAAATTCAAGGATGCTGCTATTGACATGTTTTAGCATCAATGAGTAAGCGTGACCTCAAAGAGCAACATGGAACCAACAGATCTTTTAGCACTGTGCACACATAAAGATTTTGTAACAAGAATTACAGCAAAGCCAAATGTTTTAATGACGATGCATAGATTTTTTGTACGATCCAAACAAACATTGTGTTTTTGTCAAAGCAAAACTTTTTCAGACTAAAACCCACTACTAAACCATTTCATGGTTTAAAAACAGTTTCTATGGCATCTGAATTTTTTTTTTTTTTTCCCAGAGAACTGGACATCAAAATGATGAAGGTAAAAAAAATGTCACAATATTTTCATGTGTTTCCCACCCTAACTGCATTTTTTGAAAGATTATAGAAATTAATAGATTTAAGGTAAATGGAGCCTAGCCCTGGCATCATGGGATTGAGAAGGACTTCTTGACCAAAAGGGGGAAGAGAAACGAAATAAAATAGTTTTGGTGGCAAAGAGATTTCAAATAGAGTTGAGAAGTCATTTTGGAGGTTACTGTTATGCATTATATAGAAATTCCTTTATAGTTTCTATTGTATTCAAATAGCTAGAAGGAAATACCTGAATCTGTTGAAATGTAATCCATTAGCCTTGACTGGTGATGATGATTTTATGACTATATAGCTTTAATCATGTGACTGTGTGATTGTGAAAACTTGAGACTGACAGTAACTTGATCCACTGTATGGGCAGGTGAATAATAAAATAAAGATTGAAAATATATAAATAATAGAGGGGGATGAGGGAGATGGGATGGTTTGGGTGTGTTTTTTTTTTAATTTATATATTTTTCTTAATTTGGAGTAAAGAAAATGTTCTAAAATTGACTGGTTATGAATGCACATAACTATGTTACTGTGAACCAATGATGGAACATTTTGGATGGATTCTATGGTGTGCAAATATATCTCAACAAAATTGAATTAAAAAAGGATAAATGGAAGGTGATGGCAGCAGTAGAGAAATAAAAAGTGAAATAGGTAATGACTAAAATGACTGGATAACCAAAAAAGGGATAAATATTGGTAAACTTCTATAATTATTACATTGACTCTGTTCATCAATTGAATTCATTATTTTACTACCCTCTGCATTCATTCCAAGATTTTTTAGAAAAGCACAAGTTGTTTACATGCATTTGAAAAACATGATTATAAGGCTTATAGTGTTCTTTTTAAAATACATTTTTATTGTGAAATTTAACATATATACATAACAGTGATAACATTCAAAGTACAATTTAACAAGTAGAAAGCAAATGGGTTACAGTTCCACAATTTCAGCTCTTATTGTGAAATATAAGATAAATATAGAAAGATGATAACCTTCAAAGTACAATTTAACAAGTAACTACAGAGCAAATTTCAAAGAATGTTAAGAGTTATGGCTCCACCATTTCAGTTATTTCCTTCTAGCTATTCTAATAACCTAGCATCTAAAATATGTGTGTGTATGTGTGTATATATGTGTGTGTGTGTGTGTGTGTGTGTGTGTGTGTGTATAGATTCAGTATTCATAACCCTTTGTCAAATCCTATCTTGTATGTTGCTACCTTTCCTCTCATTTAATCTCTTTCTGGATCTTCGGGGGTGTCTATTCAGTGAGCACCCTAACTTGTTCATATTGAAAAGGGGTGTCAACATTATGGGGAAAGGGGCTGCATCTAATTGTTGTTCTTAAAAAGGCTGCTGTCTGTGGGTTTTAGAACTTGTCTGGCATAAGAACACTGGTGGATTTAAGTTTCTGAGAGATACTCTTAGTGAGTGAAACTTTTATAAAGTCTCAGACAGGGTCCTAGGTACCACCGTTGGTTAGGGTTTAGCATACTGTGGCCATTTGGGATATCTAGCTGGAGCTTGCATGACAGTAACCTCAAGGATAGCCTCTTAACTCCATTTGAAATCTCTCAGTCACCATAACCTTCTTTTGTTACCTGTCTTTTCCCCTGGTTGGTCAAGAAGGCATTTTTAATCCCCTGATGTCTGGGCCAGGATCATTCCTGGGAGTTGTGTCCCATGTTGCCAGGGAGATTCACTCCCCTGGGAGTCATGTCCCATGTAGGGGGGAGGTTAATGAATTTATTTGCCAAGTTGGGCTTAGAGACAGAAAGACCACATCTGAGCAACAAAAGAAGTTCTCTGGAGTTGTCTCTTAGGCCTAATTATAGTAAAGTTTAGGCTCTCATTTACAGCCCTAAGTTTTGCAAGAGGAATCCTAAAAGATTGAAGGCTTGGTTTAGTAATAGGAGGTTTCTAATTTCACATAGCATATATTCTGTCCAAGATAATCAGTCAGTGCCTCACATTATCTTTGCTTATTTGTGCAATCATCATTCTTAATTTTAAACAATAATCATAACACAAAACATCCCAGAGGTCTTATCAGCTAGACAGTAAAAGGTGAGATATTTTATGTTACCACCATCATGTGATCTTAATGAAATCCAAGAGCCATTGAATAAAATGTTGTTATTATGGATATACTTGAAGTAGAGTTAAAATATTTTAATATAGCATACACTTTAAAATGTCATTTTAAACATCTTAATTTCAAAATACTATAATTTGAAATGTCTCTTTTATGTTACTACAAGATGCTAGGTAAATAATATCGTCTATTATTTATTAAAACTTTCTTTTTCAGATGTGACATGTAGAAAATATTTGTGGCTATGTAATTTAAAATATTTTTCATAAACCAATTTTAATACTCCTGTCACATATTTCCAAAAATATCTATGATTATTTTCATATAAAACAATTATTTAATTCCTCTACAATTGAAATATAGTTTGTTCTAACATTTCACATTAGGTTATCTGGTTTTATTTGGCATTTTAAAATGAATTTAGATGCTTGATCAAGTAGGAGGATCAAAAAAGTAATATTCCTAGAATTGCACTGTGTATAAACTAGTTAAAAAATGCATGAATAAAAATAAGTTATCATGGTGACTAGAGCGATGTGCTTTCTGCTGGTTCTGGTTCCTATACCTTTACAAAAATGCAAACTTGCAAGAGTGCTGGGAAAATATAATTTTATATATTTAAATTTATAAGCTTGTGTTGAATCAATACTGTAACTTGATTTACATCATCTTTTAGATTTTGTTCTACAATGTCTGTGTCCAAATAACCATTGATCAGTGTCTCTGATACAGTACATATTGTTTTCTACTTGCTAATTTAATGGAGGTGTAAAATCCTGCCCCATCAGGTTGTTTCAGTAAATAAGATGATGCACAAGAAATCCTTTATATAATCTCTGGCCCTTATTAAGCCCTTATCACTTGGTAAGTATTATTACTATTTTATATACAGTAGTGTGTGTGTATATATATATATAAAGTTTCTTTGCATTTCCTGAATTTCTCTTGTCTCTTTCCAAGAGCCCCTCCATCTGCTTTCAGGGTTGCCTTTTTCCAATTCCATATGTTTCTAGTGGATCTATCAGACACAATGAGCTCCTCAGTACCCGCACAGACACATGCTACTCTGGTCAATATATAGAGATCCAGGTACACTGTAATTATCAAATATTGAGAAAGTAACACACAAGCACATTCACGAGAAATGCCTTTTCTTTGACAGCCAAGTTAGGTATTTGGGAGGGGAATTTAATTTTCTGTTTGAATGAAATGCTAAGTTTATAGGGTCTGGGCCAGGGATAGCTTTTGCCACTTTTTCACTTTTGAGAGATAAAGTCCATACTTAAAAATAAAAAATGTTGAATCAACTAAGATCAAAATAATTAGAGTCTGATTAGGAATTAAGAGGAGTGAGGAATCAGAGATGTCATGCTTGTAAATGAAAAAAAAAATGGAGCTTTGCACTTACTGGTCATGCCTTTTTTGTGTCAATTAAGATAATCATATGTTTTTTCCCTTTGTGTTTTTAATGTGATGTATTACCTTTATTGATTGCTTGATGTTGAACTGTATTTGCATACCTGGGATAAAACTCACTTGATCATGGTGTATAATTCTACTAATGTGCTGTTGGACTCAATTTCATAGTATTTTGTTGAAGATTTTTCCATCTATGTTCATTAGAGAAGTTGGTCTGTAATATTCTTTTCTTGTTAGTGTCTTTATCTGGCTTCAATATGAGGGGTGTGTTAGCATTATAGAATCAGTTGGATTGTTTCCATTCTGTTCAACTTTTTGGAAGAGTTTGATCAGGACTGGTATTAATTCTTGTTGTAATTATTGGTATAATTCACCTGTGAAGCCGTCTGGTCCTGGGTTTGGTGTGTGTGTGTGTGTGTGTGTGTGTGTGTGTGTGTGTGTGTGTGTGTAGTTCCAGGAATTTGTCCAATTCATCCAGTTTGTCTAATTTGTGGGTGAACACTTTTTCATAGTATCTTTTTATGATCCTTTTTATTTCTGTGGGGTCGGTAGTAATGCCTCATCTCATTTCTGATTTTATCTTCTCTCAAATTCTTTTCAACCTAGTGGACTGTTGATGTTTTTGGAGAACCAATTTTTGGTTGCATTAATACTCTGTATTGTTTTATTCACAATTTCATTTATTTCTGTTTTAATGTTTTTTTTATTTCATACCTTGTCCTTGCATTATCTTATTCTTGAATAATTAGAAGTCTGGCATGGATTTCACTGGGCTAAAATCATGGTGTCAACAGGGCTGCAATCCCTTCCTGAATTTCTGGGGAAGAATTTGTTTCCTTGCCTTCTCCAGCTGGTACATTCCCTCCTTTGCTCATGGAATGACCACGTCTCCATCCTTAAAGCCAACAAGTCAGGACAATTGTTTCTCATGCTACCATCTTACTAGTTCTCTTCTGCTTCCCTCTTTAACACTAAGAATCCTTTTGATTGCATTGGGTTCACTCAGATAATACATGATAATCTAAAGTCTACTAATTAGCAACCTTGATTCAATCTGCAACTTTATTTTCCCCCTTGCAACATAACCTAATATATTCACAGGTTCTAGGGATTAGGACGTGGGCATCTTTGGAAAGCTTTTATTTTGTCCATCACAGGTACTCTCCAGTGTTCATCATATAAAAAGTTAGTTCTACTGGTCCTCAACCATTGACTAGCAGTGTGATCAAGTGCAAATGATTTTGTCTTTGAATATATTTTTCCTCACCTAAAAAATGAATGAATTGTTTGATGAACTCTGCCTTTATTTCTTGTGTCTTTTTAAAGCATTAGCTTATTCAATAAAAATAATTTTTATATGAAAAAATACATTCTTGCTAATTCCCTGCCTCTCAAACATAATAAAAGCAATGATGAGGAAAATAAACATCTTCTAAAGACTTTATTTGTGGGTGGTACAGAAAAACTACAATTCCTTGGGAAAAACAACAGAATATGCCTTATTTTAATAATTTTAGCTGTTTAAGCTTAGGAAATATTTAAAAATGTGGGTAAAAATGCACATCACAGACAATTATGTAGCTCTTAACAATAAGAATTTGGGAATTCATTCAATGTTATGTCATAACATATTTTCTGTAAAAGAAAGATACAAACTTCTTGATTAATATTGTTACATTTGTTGAATTTTGTTTAAAAAATGCCTGCAAAAATTAACTTCCAAAGAACTGAAATTAAATACAACAAATTAATAAACACAATGATCTTTGTATATCTTATATAAAATTTCATTATTTTTTTCTTTTGATTTCTCTGTATATTCACAATTTCTACAATGAGATTATAAATAATGGATCCACAAAAATTAATTTTTAAATTTAAAATATTTTGGGATAAAAGTTGGTTAAAAAGTAAATTGTTGAAATGTAAAAATAACAACATATTCCTATAAGTAGTTAGCTGGGCCTAATTCAGAAATAACAAGATGTACTTTTGTTAATGAAATATATATATATGTATGTGTGTATATATATGTGTGTGTATATATATATACACACACATATATATATATTTTCTTTCCTTCAGAACAGTTTTTAAACAGTCTAATTCACACACAATACAATCCATCCTAAGTGTAAAATCAGTGGCTCCTGGTGTAATCACATAGTTATGCATTCACCACTGCGGTCAATATGAGAACATTTTCATTTCTTCTGAATAAAGAAATCCCCATTATATACCCATTTTTGGCATTTAGCTTTGGTATAGTGCCTTTGTTACAATTAAGGAAAGAATATTACAGTGTTACTGTTAACTATAGACTTTAATTTACATTAATTGTATTTTCCCATATAACACCCTATTATTAACACATTGTAATAGTGAAGTCCATTTGTTCTAGTTCATGTAAGAACTTCTTTATATTTGTACAATTAACACCATTATTGTCCACTCTAGATTTCACTAAGTTATACAACGTCAGTTTTTATCCTCTACCTTTCTTTCTGGTGACATACAGGACTCTACCCCTTCTCTTTCAACCATATTCACTCTTAGGTTTGTTAATTACATTTACAGTATTGTGCTACCATCACATAGTGTTGTGCTATACATTTCTGACCTTTTACAATTGATTTTCCAATCTCTGCTCTCTTTGTATGTCCTAATAACCTATGCTCTTGAATTTAACACTCAGAGTTTGCTCATTATAGTTAGTTCACATTGATGAGACCATACAATATCTGTCCTTTTGTTTCTGGCTTACTATACTCAACATAATGTCCTCAAGTTTCATTCACATTGTTGCATTCCATCACTCCTTCCTGAAGTCACACAATATTCCTTTCTATGTACAGAACACTGTTCACCTTTCTGCTCATCAGTTGATGGACCCTTGGGCCACCTCAATCCATTGGCTTTCATGAACAATTCTGCCCTAAACATAGGTGTGCAAATGTCTACTCATATCCCTGCTTTCAGTCCTTATGTGATGAGATGCTAGATCATATAGCAGTTTTAAACTTAGCTTCCTGAGGAACCATCACTCTGCCCTCCAGAGGGGCTGCACAATTCTGCTTCCCCACCAACAGTGAACAAGTATACCTTTTCTCCACATCTTCTCCAGAACTTGTAGATTTCTGTTTTTTTTGTGTTTTTTTTTTTTTAAGTTTTATTCACACACCATCCATCCTAAATGTACATCCATTCTAACTGTACAATCAATGGCTCCTGGTATAATCACATAGTTATGTACTCACCACCACATTCTATATGAGAACATTTCCATCTCTTCTGAAAAGAAAAAAAAAAAATAATCCCATACCCTTCCCTCATATACCCCTCTTATTGATGTTTAGCTTTGGTATATTGCCTTTGTTACAGTTAATGAAAGACTATTACAATACTACTGTTTAGACCTCAGTTTGCCTTGATCGTATTTTTCCCATATAGCATCCCATTTTAACACCCTGTAATGGTGACATATATTTGTTCTCATTCATGTAAAAACTTTCTTATATTTGTACAATTAATCACCACCACTGTCCACTCTAGTTTTTAAGTTATACAATCTGAACTCTGAACATTTATAGCTGCATTAAGCCTGCTGAATATTGCAAGGAAACAAAATCACATACCTAGTCATATTAACAGCACACCTTTTCATGGTCACTGGCCTCAATTTCATCCTACAAATTAACATAGAAATGTAACAATCTTTCTCTATTAGAAATCTTCTTCCATTTTTCATAGAAACAATTGGACATATTATCCACTTTCTTCAAATTTTTGACAAGAGCCACACCTAGCATCTCACACTCAGTTGGTGACTTCACCTCATACCACTGAGATAAAAATAAAAGCCATAATTTAAAACAAAATGAAACAAAACCAAAAGCCCCAACTTAGATGATACATATCCATACACACATGCATAAATATATGCACATTCAGCCCATTTTCCAGTATTTTGTTGAAATATATTTTCTGTGGATAATTTCCTTTTAGTTCTCCACCAAATTATGAGTTTGAATTTCTTTGATTCTTTTTCTATAATGATTTTTGGGTCTGGATTTTAGAAGATATGTGTTTTTGTTCTGTCCTCCATGATTTTGAACTTTGTATAAAGTTATTCAAATGTACAAAATAAAGAATTCAACATACACCCTTATTCTCAACCCTGTCATCAATGATGAGACTGAATTTATTATACCTGTTTCATCTCTCATCCCCTTTTTGGTGTAGTATTTTAAAGCATATCTAGGACATCGTTTCATTTCACCATCAACCACTCCAATGTGCATTTAAAAAGAGATGTTTTTTACAAAACCACTGTAGTGGCTTGAAGCTGTATGTATCCCCAGAAAAACATGTTCTTAAACCTAATCCATTACTGGTTGTAAACTCATTGTAAGTAGGATCTTTTGATGAGGATCCTTCAGTTAAAGTATAACCCACCTCATTGAGGATGGGATTTGATCCTATCACAGGAGTCCTTTATAAATGGAATGAATTCAGGGAGAGAGAGAAAGTCATGGATGCAAGAAGCTGGAAGAAACAAAACCCAGAAGAGAAGGGAGAAACCACTTATGAAATATTTTGCCTTCAAAATTGAATCTAAACGTAGACAGAACTTTAAATTTCCAGTTTACAGGAAATATGATGACAATAGGAAGAAATGCAATACCACTCAGAAGCAATCAAAGAAAAATTCATTAAATACAAGAAGTGGAGATTTCCTTATTTTTTCTCTTTGCATTAGTAAAAATGTAAGCCTAAACTCAGTTTCTAGTCACTGACAAAAAATTTTAAAAAAAGAAAAGAAAACATGATGGAGCATAGGTATAACTGCTAAGAAATTACTATGTGTATATATTAAACCAATTAAAATATGCAACCTCCACCATTCAATTCCAATGCTCTTTTGGAACCAAGCAATGTCACAACTTAATGAGACTTTAGAGAATATCCACTCAAACCACATTATTAAATCTTATTATTAAGCAGATGAGAGAAACATGGCCAGAGCAGGTGGGAGGCTTTTCTAAAGGGTTAAATGCTAATTGCAGGCACAGCTGGTACTAGAATAATGTCTCCTGACAACCAATATACTAGTTTACTAATTATGCACATTCTTTGCTGCTTTCATTCCTATGTGCTTTGCAGTCATTAGAACTAAGATGTAGATGAGTGAAGCAAATTGCTTTAAACATAAAAGGCAGTCAATAACATTTAGTGAATTAATGTCTTTCAGCTATTGTGGGTAAATACCATAACTATTTTTAAATATCCTTCCAAGGAGTGTGTTCCTTTGAAATTTGGCATAATAGTGAAGCCGTCTCTCTCTTTCTAATTGTAACAGCTTTTATCTACCAGATAATTATTAATGTAACAATTATATTCTTTTTTATTTTACATAAAATTCTGGTAAAATTGAGGTTGTTTACTGTGCTCATTTTTTAAAAGGATTATAATATCTTTGGAAAATAGAAAACAGAGTTACAAAAGGATTTTTAAAAATCACCCATAGCCTTAAAATCCTAGAGATAAACAACACTCAATAGATAATACCAATTGGTATCTTTATGCAGAATATCAAATTTTATAACTGAATTTAGGATTCTAAATAACAGTAAGTTTCTCAACATTATTTTTTTCCTAAGCTTATTTTAAGCTCTACAAAGTATTCAATATATTTATTGCTTAAAATAAACATCTTAGTTTAAAATTATTATCTTAATTTGTAACTATTTCCATGTGCATGAAAGTACTGGTATAAAGTATATGGTTATGTAATGTTCTTCTAATACTTTGTCACATTGCTTACATAAATAATATGCCAATTCTATCCATGGAAGCAGTGCAAAATAAAAATAATTTTCCTGAACACTAAACAACATGAACTTTCAATTTTCTTGGCTAACAAATGATAATCCAGTGTTGTCAATTTACATTCCTTCCATTACAGTGAGAATAAACTGTGTGTGTATACACATGTATGTGTATATGCATATATATACATATATAGATCTGCATACATACATACATATGTATATGCACACAATATCCATATATATAATATATATAGTCATTTTAACTCCTCTGTTTGAAAGATAAAGTTATCCTTTTTCTTTTTCTAACAAAAGGTTAGCCAATAGGCCTTGAATAGTTTATTGAACATATATTCTTTTCCACTAAATTATATGATAGTGCTATACATGTATGCAAATAGATATAGATTTGGTTATTATTTGGTTCCATCAGGTTCCACCCCAGATACCTGATATTTCAATCATTGCATTTTTATAATTTAATTTAATATCCTTCATGGCCCAGTTATATTTTCTATAAAACATAATTAAGTTAATTTCTGCTAATTGGTATATACATAATTTTAAGAATAGATTAAATTTTCATCAATCTAAAATAAATAAATGAACTCTAATGTGGTTCAACTCCTGCTCTAATAACAATTAGAAAAAGAAAGCATGGCTTATTTTATTTATCTAGAGATTGTACAAATTTGCAAAAGAAATATTTGTGATAAGAAATTATTGGTGGCTACTATATCTATCTATCTATCTATCTATATGTCAAATACTTTGATAGTCATTTTCTTTGAATTAATTTAGCATTCAGAGCAACTATGAGAGAAATGGTAATAGGTATATCACATTTATTTTTGCATATATATGGCAATGGTTTGGGTGGAAGAGTTAAAAAATATTATATTTGATACTAAGTTAAGGTAAATATCCTTAACTACATAAATAAAACTATTTACATTTTATGAGAGAAGTTGTGGGTTTACAGAACAGTCATTGATAAAATACAGGGTTCCCATACACCACCCTATTTTTAACACCTTGTTTTGGTGTGATACATTTGCTGTGATTGATGAAAGCACATTTTTATAATTGTATTATTAATTATAGTCTGTGGTTTAACTTAGGGTTCACTGAATTCTGCAGTTCCATGGATTCTCATTTAATTTTTATTGTATTGCTGTATACATATATAAATATATATATTTATCCTAATATTTCCCCTTTTAACCACATTTAGATAAATATTTCGGTACTCTTAATTACATCCAAATTGTTGTGCTATCTTCAACACCATCGTTACCAAAATATTTCCACCATACCAAATAGGAACTCTACATTTTAAGTCTTAACTCCCTATTCCCTATCCCCACCCCATCCCCAATAATGAATATTCTAGACTGGTTATTCTAATCATTTCATTTCAGTGAGATCATATTTGTTCTTGTGTGTCTGACTTATCTACTCCACATGGTGTCTTCAGGTTTCATCCATGTTATCACATGTATCAGAACTTCATTTTGATGGTTGAATAATATTCTATTGTATGTGAATATCACATTTTGTTTATCTATTTATTGGTTAATGAACACTTGAGTTGCTTCCATCTTCCAGCACTTGTGAATAATGCCACTATGACATCAGTGTAAAACTATCTTGTCGAGTACCAGCTTTCAATTATTTCAGGTATAGACCTAGTAGGTGGGATTACTGAGTCATAAGGTAGTCTGTACTTAAATTTCTGAGAAAGTGCCAAACTCCCTTCCACAGTGGCTGCACCGTTTTACATTCTCATGAGCTAGGAATGAGTGTTCCTATCTCTCTTCATCCAACTAACATTCTGTTTTCTTTAATAGTAGTGATTGTAGTGGATATGAAACGGTATCTCAATGTGGTTTTGAGTTGCATTCTCATTATGGCTAATGATGCTGAGCAACTTTACATGTCCTCTTTGGCTAGCTGAATATTTTCTTTAGAAAGAGGTCTATTCAAATATTTTGCCCATCTTTTAATTGGGTTGTTTGTCTTTTTATTGTTAACTTGAAAGATTTCTTATATATTCTGGGTATTAAACCTTATCAGAAATATGGTTTCCATATATTTTCTCCCATTGAGTAGGTTGGTATTTTACTTTTATGATAAAGTCTGTTAAGGTGCAAAATATTTTAATTTTGATGAAAATGTCCACAACATTCTTTGAAGTTTGCTTTCTAGCTACTTGTTGAATCATACTTTGTGAGTAATAACTGTTACATGTTTATGTTGAGTTTCACAATTAAAAAAGTATTTATATATATATATACTGTACTTTCATTGCCTAAACAAAATACTATAGAATATATTGCATAATCAATGAAAACTCTGTCTAAATTTTAATTAAAATTTTTGATACACCAAATGAGGGCAATGTCAGAAGTCTAAACTTTGGCAGTGTGTTTCCAGAGGAAAGGTGAAAATTTTTCTATCCCTACCTGTGAGGCAAGAGTAAATATAAGGTATACAAAGCCAAAAATGATTGCTAGGTTTCCATCATGAAACTTCAAAGTAGAATAGGAAAGATGACAGGGGGTTGGCAGGAGAAGACACCTTTAATGATATTCAGCTGCCAAGAAGAACATTGCAGGGTGTGTTCTTCAGGAAGCAGACTCTTTTTGCTGATGCTTATTAAGGATCAACACCTGTGTAATAATTAGGGCACAGGTTTGAGTAGAGGGTGAAGTTAAACTGCAAAGCAGGCCCAAAAAGAGCATCAGCTGACTCTGCAAGGAACCATAGATCTAGTATGTCAGTTTGAGTCATCTTGTGTTGGGATCCAAGATCTAGGCCTTTGTACCCCTGCTTTGATCCATCACTGGATGTGCACCAACCTGGGAAGGGTAGGGTCTTTGGTGATGTGACTTTCTGCAGCTAAGGTGATCCTTAACAAGGCTAGTAGATGAAGCTCTCTGCTAGACAGCATTCAAAACAGCTCAGGAAACAAGGTCTACCTAGAAGGGAACTGTGGACAGCAGAACTCTATATCCATCACAAACACTCCTAGATTATGTTAGAAACTAATTGTGTCAGAAATGGCACAGGAAACAGGAAAAATGGTGGTAGAGTAAATGTTATTGGTATGTTGGTTAAAATTCTCCAGCTGAATTCCAATAAATGACCTCTAGCATTGCAGAATTTTAAAGAACTTGGGACTCACCTTCTCAGTTGCTCTATGATCTTTAACTTTTTTGCTTGGGTACAGTGAAAAAATTTCTGTGGTTATTAATATACATCTATTTTATATGCATTGTATAAAAAGCAATAAAATAATTTTTAATATCTACTTCTACATATTTGATATGCAATATTTACTTTGAGAACTAAAGAAAAAAATTACAATTTTTCTCAAACACCAATCAATAAAGAACATTAGGACAATTTCCTACCAGCAGAGCAAGATCAAATTTCACTGAGCTTTATTTCAACAATCTAGTGTATCATGATATAGTATGATAGTTTGTATCAACACTGTATATAGTGAAAATAAGGTTTTTCCATGTTAAGTTTGCAGGTGCCAGAAATTTCTGAAATTATAACTGAAAGTTTAGTAATCAAACTATATGTTCTATAAATGTCATATAAGAAAAAAATAGGAAATTTTGAAAAAGACATCACCAAAACACATAATTACCAAAAGCAAAAAGATATTTAGGGCTTTAATGGCCACAAAAAAAATAGACCCCAATAAATACAGTGAAATGTACCTGATTATTTGATAAATCTTCTAAATATTTCTTTATACAGTCTATTATCTGGTATCATAATTTTTATCTCAAAGGAAGAAAAAAATTACACTGATAGCAATTACTTTCCATCATTCTTTTTTTTTTTTTTTTTTTTTTAAGTAGAGAATTTAAGGTTTACTAGAGGAAGAAAGCAAAAGAAAGCAGATGGGAGCCATCAGAAAAGAAAGAAAGGAAAAATGGCTCCTCCATCATTCTTGATAGTCATTGATTGTTACAGAAACAATCAGTGCCAGAATGTATTACAAGGGGAAAACGATCATAATCTCAAAAGTGGATAAATATGACTGTTCATCAATGTTTAGAATTAAAGTTTAGGAGAACTTTGCATTGGTAATGAATAAAAAACCTGTCTCAATGAACATAGACATTGGCTCATTTATTCTGTTTTAAAAACAAAATCACTGGAAAATGAGCAATTGATTGTAGATATTATATTTAGGAATATTATTATTTATTTCAAGGCAAAATTAACTGCTACTATGTTTAATCTAATTCTTAATGCTACTCAATTATGGTGACTTTTTAATTTATATATTCATTTTTTGGTGCCTTTCAGTGGTATTGGTAATAAAAATGACAAAATCATATTAAAATGATAAATCATTTCCTTATTTTGTATCATCATACTTTACACTTTGATTTAGTAATGGAGTCATCAATTTTATTGTAAAATTTCTTAAGCATGATTCATTTTCTTATTGTTAACAGATATGTTGATAATCCATATTCCCAATTTTATCTCACAGCCCTTTATTATACTTTATTACATCCTGATTGCTGATCAATCATACACTGTTTCCTGTTTTGTTTTGTTTTTTTAATGTGAATTTTACCTTTTGAAACATTTATTTTGGATTAAAAGATCTACTTCATGGTTATATCAGTGTGTATTTTTGTTGTTAGGCAGTCATATTTCCAGATGTTTTAATATTATTTCATGATACGTATTTGTGTTTATGTACTGACCTTTTCAATGTTACACTGTCTTTGTTAAAGCATTTCAATTTTAATTCCATAATCTGGGATTTTCTCTTCTGACTCAAAGCTATTGAGTAATGAATGTAATTGAAAGTTTCATTTGTTAATTGAAATGGCCTGGCAGCCTCAAACCTATTTTTCATAACAATATGTTAATTACCATTACAATGTTTTTCTTAATGTATATTGGTTCATTTTAAATTCCAAATATTTTTTCTGCAAGTGTTTTACCGATTGCTAAGCAGCAATGACATGAAAACAAAGTTAATATTAAAATCAAGCATATCTTTTATGATCATAAAAATTGCATCAAATTAAAACATAAAAAAATTAATCCTTAGCTTCTAAAAAGGTACTATTTACAAATTTAAATATGTTTATTTTTAGGTTAATTATTCTTCCTGTTTATATTCTCCAGTTCTCAGTATTGCTATACATTTTCTTCACAATTTATGTCTTTCCACATCCCGAAGTAATTCGGGTAGAGAATAAAACTATATATGCAGGGACCCCTGAGGAGCTGGGGGAAAATGCAGAAGTGTTGGACTTCCTTATCTGGATTGTTGCTGATGTTCTCATAAATATTGAGGACTGGCGGTTTGATGTGCCTAGCCTTCTATCATGGGACTTGCCCTTATGAAGCTCATTACTGCAAAGGAGAGGCTAAATCTGCATACAATTGTGCGTAAGAGTCTCCACAAGTGCCTCTTTGTTGCTTAGATGTGGCCCTCTCCTCTCTAGCTAAGCCACCCCAGCAGGTGAACTCACTGCCCTCCCCCTCTACATGGGACCTGGCTCCCAGGGGTGTAAATCTCCCTGGCAATGCAGGATATGATTCCCAGGGATGAATCTGGACCCAGCATTGTGGGATTGAGAACATCTCCTTGCCCAAAAGTGGTATGGAAATGAAACAAAATAAAGCTTCAGTGGCTGAGAGGTTTCAAATGGAGTCAAGAGGTCACTCTGGTGGGCATTTTTATGCACTATGTAGATGACCCTTATTTAGGTTTGAATGTATTGGAATAGCTAGAAGTAAATACCTGAAACTGAACATGATTGTATAACAATGTAGCTTACAAGGGGTGATAGTGTGATTGTGAGAACCTTGTGGATTGCACTCTCTTTATCCAGTGTAAGGATGAATGAGTAGAAAAATGGGGACAAAAAACTAAATGAAAACTAGGGTGGGAAGGGGGGGATGATTTGGGTGCTCATTTTTACTTTTGTTTTTTATTCTTATTCTGATTCTTTCTGGTGTAAGGAAAATGTTCAAAAATAGATTGGGGTGATGAATGCACAACTGTTAAGATGGTACTGTGAACAGTTACTTGTACATCATGGATGATTGTATGGTATGTGAATGTATTTCAGTAAAACTGAATTTAATTAAAAAACATTATGTCCTTCTAAGAGATTATGTTCTTAACCAAGTACATGGAAAAAGATTAGATTGAATTCACATGTAATGTGAAACACATCCAAGGTCAAATAATATTATTGTAGTATAGAAGGTGGCAAATAGAATCATGAGAGTGTGAAGTCCATTGAAAAATTCAAATCCAGATAACGTGGAACATAAACAAGACATAAGGATAATGGGTTAATTTCATCATGTAGTTGGTTCAGAACACAGTCATAGTCACTCTCTGAGAAATCTATTTTAATGTTGTTTCAGGTTACAACTCTTCTAATCTTACACTCATGTTTGCCATCTATTAGTTTATAATTTAAAAGAATAGTATATTAGTATTAATGTAAAAGTATCTTTATATTAATATATTAATCTTTATATTAATATATAATATACACATGTATATTTTATTCTGCCTGTAGATACATTGACATTTAAGTTCTAATCTTTAGGATTAATGTTCTTTTCTACACATAGTATTCATTCAGTGTAGTGCAATGTTGTAAAATAGATATAGTAAACAAAAGATAGAGAAATCTAATGTATCTCCCATGCATTTGCTTGACACATAGTATAGTGGAAATTAAAATTGATGGTGGTATTCTTAAGCCTCTTATATATCTATTTAGATGCATAACATCTTCAAGATTAGCTAAAATGCCTCAGTAGAATCCAAGGAATCAGCATTGCAATCATCCCCAGCCAATTTAAGTAACATATTTTATAGCTCAGTACCATTCCTAAGATATATGAAAGGAGGACAGATAATGTAACATATTTTTAAAAGATTAAGTAGAATTGGATTTTAAGGGATGATTAGTAGCAGGGAAACAAAAAGAGTAACAACTTAATGCATAACTTTGATTTCTAAGAAGCAAAAGAATTTTCTTACACCAGGTAAAACCACTCAGAACATAAATATTTTAAACAATGCTCTAGACCAATTGGTCAACAAAAATCACAACTAATACAAACCAAAGTTAAAAATATATTTTTGAGATAATTGTTAAAATTGCCCATAGACTTGTTATTAGGTTATACCAGATTTATTGCTAATTGTTTTAGGGATGATAAAGTCATGCGGTTATGTAAACAATGAACAAAAAGTAAGCATAATATTTTAAAAATGCCTACAGAAATGTGTGTGAGATGACATGATATCTAGATTTTTTAAAAAAGTAATTCAGCAAAGAAAGATAAATAAAAAGATGGTAAAGAGGGATTTGTTGAAGTTTATGTACCCTAGAACTGGTCTGAGATGGAGATTAGCATTTACGATGCTTATGGGGAAGTACTCTTGGGATCAATGAATACTCAAACAATAAAATCCTCCTCTATTTGGAACCAGGGAAAATTAATACTATATTGCCATTTTCTCTTTTATCCAGAACATCAGTATGATTTCATTTCTTTTAAGAATATTTTATTGAGTGCTTAATTCCACTGAAATCAGTAAATGAATTCAGGAAAATTCAAGATAGGCTGTCTGCAAATCGCTCAAATAACCCATGGTCCCCTCTTTTATACCTCTTCTGTTGCTAAAATTTACTAAAATTATAATTTCTGTGATACACACTTACATAAACATTTCCTTTACTATTTGAAATTTTGAAATGATTAGATCCTAGTCTTGTCAGCTGGGTTTAATGATTCCTTAATTATTCCTGAATAATGAACTCAAGTCTATTATTTTCAGCCATTCAGCCCACCTAATCCTAACCCATGATCATTGGTAAATGGCCAATAATCATGACTGTATCAACAATACTTCATAATGAGCTAAAAATGCTGGATATAGCTTTGTAGACAGCAGATTTAAATGATAAATTATGTACTTCAAAAAAGAAGGAGTAGGAGGAGAAATAAGGGGAGGAGGAGGATAAGGATGAGAATAAGAAGAAGAGAAAGAAAAGGGAGCAAAAGAATAAAACATTTTGATGGAGTCGCACTATAAATATTGCATTGTTGTTTATTGCAGTCTTCTGGCTGAGCCTCAGCTCATATTCAGACATGCCCAAATTCATGGATGCCAACATGCCTGGATATATATTTTCCTGATTCAGTGTAAATGGGAAAAGAGATGTATGAAAAGGAAAATGGGAGAAAAGCCATGGTTTTTATCACATGCTCCAAGGGGGATTAACTTCAGAAGTATTAACATGCTAAAGGAATGCAGATGAGAGCAAGTCAGCAAAATTTGGATACAAAAGATAAGGTGATCTCATTTTTACCTATGTGCTATTAAGGCTTACAGAAAATCAATTCACATTTATCCTCCAGATATGGTAGCAAGTTCAATTATTTTAATATGTTCATTAAAAGTATGGAATATAATTAACATGCCCTCAGAGCATGAACTCTTGATATTTTGCTTTATATTTAAAGATATTTCCAAATAAGAAAGCATTCTTCTCTTGCTGGTAAGATTAGAGCATCTTTATCATTTTTTTTTCTCTCTCTTTTCTCTTTCTTCCTTTTGTATTTCATAGTCTGTTTCTCTGATACTGATGAGGAATTCTAGACATTATGTTTCTCACTTTAGATCAATGCTAATTTTATTATTTGTTTCTTTTGGCCATATTTTCATTTTTCTATTCCAATTTGGAATGTAAGGATCTATATTTTGCTGGGACAATTATTCTCTTTATGTCTCTGGAGGTTTACTTGGTGGCTAACCCTGAGCCCTTTTGCCTTTTCTGACAGTTAACATCAACCACAAAAAGGCACTCTGATTGGGGTACAGAAAGCATCATTTTGAGAATACAATCTCTGTGACAGCCCTGAGCTAAGTCCATTTTGCAGCATTGATCTCTTAGGCAACTGATTATTGTAGTGAACTGCCTGTACTAACTTCTCCATCATATTTTTAAAATCTTTTCCTTTCATTCTTACTCTTTTCTCTGGTATTTTTCTACACCATTCTACTAGATTTTTTTTTTTTCATTTTTTTTTTTCTATCGTTCTGTCAAGTTCTCTTTGTCTCTTACATTTTGGCTTACTTTTATTTCTCAGTTTTTTCTACCTCATACCCCTTCAGTCTAGCCTGTAAATGACTGACACGTAAATCTTAAGGCACTTTCACTTGATTAGTGGTATTTAAATCTTATTTACTTTCTTTTCCCCATATCAGTTTTTCTTAAATTTATTATGGAAGATTTTCACAATAGCCTCTGAGGACACATGGGGAATCTCTAAATTTTGGTGAGTAAAGTATGACAATGTTTTACCAAACTTTATCTATCATAAAACCAAGTTATTCTCAGGAAAATATATGGACTTAAGTTATCAACACTTAAAACATAAGTTAACCATCATTTGGGCATAATTCTTTTGACTTCCACAAAGACCAAATCAACCAAAAAACAAACTATTGATTATATTGTAAAATAAATGGCTGAATAGATTTATGCTCGTTTTTTTCATACCAGCGCTTTCTGTAGTCATTTTTTGAATGATACATATATATATATATATATATTTATAAATATACTTTTTAAGCATTTATATACCTGGTATGTGCTTTGTATATATTTTATCAATAAATCCTCATAAAAAATCTGACAAGTTGAAAAGATTGTCTCCAATTTTTGAGGAGGAAATTAATCCTCTGAGAATATAGCTGTTTGATTAACAAGTAAGCATTGGAATTGGAACTTTAGCTAGTTCTATGTGACTTGTGCTTTAAGCATCATAGGATATGCACAGGATATAGTCTTGAGAGTTAATAATATAAAATACCAAATATATATTTCAATCATTCCATTAAAAATTTGAATATGAATTCATTATAATGGTAATCTTCAAAATATGATTATTACTCATAGTATTTTTATACTGCTTTTGTACAAAATGGTATTAAACTCATATCTACATGTATAAATTTATATTCATATGTATAAAATAATGATGTATATATGGTTAAAATTGTATCAAGTTATATTAAAATTATATTGATGATAAATATTAAAATTAAAATTCCATTAGTTAGGTGTGCATATATCTAATAAGCATAGCTTAATTACTCAATTATAAATGATTTATGTATGTTTAAAGTCTACTTAATATCACTATTTGCAAATTGAATTGATCTTTTAGCTTACCTCTGAGGCTCTTAGTTTCACGTTTCTTATGTTATTGGTTTCATGTATATAGAACATATTCTATCACTGTAAGAAATCTATACACAATATGCTTAAAGTTCTGTGAACATTTCAACTGTCTAGTCATATATTTCCCTCTCAACAAATGAAATAGAGCATGATTTTTTAGCTTACACTTGTTTTCTGAGAAAGTCAGGAATCATTTTAAAAGGTAACAATTTGAGCAATTATTTGATATGTACTTCTTTTTGATATTATGAAAGCATAATAGAAGCAATATGTAATTTACTTTTAAACCAATGCAAATAAAGGGGTTTAAAATGTCTATTTTGTGTACCAAAATAAGTTTATATAAATTTTAATACCAATTAATTAACAACTGTTGAATTTCTAACTGTTCTTTTTTAAAGAGCACATTATATTGTATCATGCAAATAACTGTGACTTGTATTTCTCTATTTCATTTGTAAAATATCATGTGTATCAACAGTCAATGCAGCATTTTCATGTGAAAGATTTATAAACCTTTTATGGACAATAATTAAAGAATTGAACAATTTAACCTTCTAATTTAATTACATGATTAAAATAGACCATCTTGAATAATGAAAAAATAATGGAAAATAAAATAAGCATTTTTGGAATTTTAGAGCCATGGAGACCATACTTAAACCTAGTGCAGGTCCACCCACTGATTAGAAGCCTGACCTTAAGTGAGTTCCTTGTCCTTTCAGTACTTTAGTTTACTCATCAACCAGATGGGTTAATAATAATAACATTTTGCTAGGAGTGTGCATGTAGGATTAAATAAGATAATAAAATAAAGCACATAGAAAAATGTCTGAAACTGAGTATTAATAAAATATGCTATTTAAAACAAAACATATTTCCACAGTTGATATGCTTTGACAAATAGGGTGACCAAAAACAGAGGGCCATGTGCTCAATCCAGTGTTAATTATGCCCTGTAAACATGTGTTAGATTATAATTCATTCAGTTGGTCAATCTGTCACTATTTATGGAGGAACATCTCTGTGCTGGGCTCTGGGTCAGTCATTGCAATATAAGGACAGAAAGAAGCATGAAGCTTTTATATTCCTATAACCTGATATAGTCATTGTAAAGGGCTCCAGCTCCTTGTTGAAAATGGTAAAATCATATGCTACCTTTCTACAAATGTCTTATATATTTCTTCAAAGATATTTGTACAATTCTAATAACATGGAACATGTATTTGAGAATAGAAAACAGAAACTATCATTGATTGCTGTCCTGGGTCATTCAAGTATTGCTCTAACATTTTGATAATTCAGCAAGCTGTTCCTAAAAGTTAAGCCAAGATCCAAGGACTCCAGTCTATGCAATCATTCTGTGAGAAACTTATCATTTAAAAACTCTTTTCCATTGACTAAAACTAAGGACTTGATTGAAAAACGTTTTGAACTTTCCTGTATACCACTTTCTCTAAATCATTATCATCATTACTATTCTCCTTTTTGGTAATAGTGCTATACCTGAATATTATTTTAAAACATTTTGTTTTAACCATATAGAGTAAATTTAGAATAGTACAGCATATAGTAAAATATATAAACATTGGATATAGTATAGAATAGAAAAATCTTAATTATCTTGCCATATTAAAGAAATAAATTTCATTTAGAACAATAATGTTAAACTGAAATAGATTGAGTTTTAAATCCATTCATAGCCATTTTGTTCCTGTGTTTTCTCTCTTTGCTTTCATGATAGAAGATCATAAATTCTGGACATTTACAATAAATTTTAGCTTACCTATGCTGAAATAGTTAAGACTAAAGCACTAGAGCATAGCACTTTAGTACCAAAATAGTGTCAGTGAATTGTAGAAAAAGAAATACTAAACTAAAATCACTCCTTTCAGCACAGAAGCACTTTGAGAGAAACGGATTTTTGATGGCAGACTGAGAGTTTGTTTGACAGTGATACACATAGGTTGAAAATGGAAAGAGATTTTTCATCCTACCCATGTTGGGGTGTGTGTGTGTGTGTGTGCCTTCATTAGTTATGATAGTATTTTATTAGTTTACTGCATAGGGCTCAAAGTTTTCAAAGCCCCTTTACAGATATATATTTGTCACAATAATTGCACACATGGGTATTCATACTCTTTTACAGATTGAGTCTAATGCTCACAGTGATTGGCTGAATGTTTTACCTCTATTTAATTGCATTTCTGCCTTTCTGCTCCTAGTTTATTACTATTTTATTGCATGATATTTTAGCTACATTTAGTACTAGAGCAATTGCCACATTGAATATATAGGTTTATATGAATGTATATAATTAAATATATTCATAATGCATATTATATACAGACAAAATACACAGAGATTGCCATATAGATATAGAAGCAGAGTTCAAATTTTTATGTTAACATATTGAACTAGAAATATTTTTTCTTAGAAGTCAATAGGCACAGATTAGTTTCTCAGTAAGTAGAGATGTACGCTACTACATAAATAAATAATTTAAAATTAATATCTTCTATAGCAGTTTAAGATAAGAACAAATAGACTTCTTTAATGTGCATTTACATAGACTTTTGACCAACACTAATCAATCAACACATATACAAATTTACATGATGGAGGTATCACTGTGGTCAGTGTTTTAAAATCAAGTTTCAGATAAGAGGAAGGTTTAGACTTGCCTTTGAAAGATAAACAGGTCATATTGTGAAGAAAATAAATGGTAAGCTATTTAAGGAAGACTCTCCGAGTAAAGCCGAATGAGTGGAAAAGTTCAAGATTTATTTGAAGAAAAGTTAACCAGTAAATGTTTCTTCAGTACGGAGGCAGTGAACGATGTAAGACTGTGTTCAAGCATACTTCTGAAGGGTCATTAATCCAAGTTAAAGAATTTAGACTTTGTTTCAACCACAATGAAGAATCATTTAGAGGGAAGAAATAGCAAGTTGAAAGCAGTGTTTAAGTTGGCTGCCCTGTGCACGATGCATTAAAGTGGGAGAAATTCCCATTTGTGACTCTAGTAAGCAAGATATTACTGAAGTGATAGAGAAAAGACAAAACCCTGCCTAGGGAACTTGGAAATATGTGTATGTGTTTGCATGTGTATGTGTATGTTATTAATAATTTTCCAAAGTCATGGTATTTCCTAGACTTTAGCTAACAGTTACCAGTCTGCCTGTTGGTATGCCTACTCCATGTTATTCTGCCTATTCCATGGCATTCTGCTTATTTCATGAGTTTGTGACTTGTGTTTGACAAAAAGGAGTATTTCCATTAATATATTATGGATATAGCTGGCATATGAATCAGATTAGCTATGTGGAACAACTTATGAATGAGGATATAATTTTTACCTAAGTGATGAAACATGTAGTTCTGAAAAATGGTCCCATTTCACACCTTGTTGGTAACAGCTATCTATGGAAGAAGAGGCAAAAAACAGCTCTTTGCATTTACACATCCAGTGATAATGAACACAGGTTTTATAGACACTGAAAACTGGATTTGAATGTGGGCCTTACTATCTGAGTGAACTGAAGCAAGTTAGTCACCCCTGCTAAAAAATAGTTTCATCATTAGCTACATGGTGATAATATGTAGGTATGCTTTGCAGAATGCCTCATGCATAGTAAAGATGCAGTTGATTGCATCTGAAATAAAAGTAATGATTGTTAGTAAGCTTGGTTTCTATATCTTAGGCTATTATCAGTAACCCAAATGATACTGTCTCTAAATCCTCAAGTTCTAGTTAAAGGTGGCTTCAAGATCAATTCCATGGCCAAAAGCCACTAATGCCTTTCCAGGTATCTCTGCAAATTCCCAGAAGAAATTCATAATTCTTGGACACCATGTTGGAAAATTTCCTTCAAGCAAGGAAAATCACATAAGTCACAAGTGTGAAGCACGAATATTGGCAAACAGCATGACATACAGCAAAAATTAGAAGTTATT
The DNA here is from genome assembly GCF_015220235.1 of Choloepus didactylus. NCBI lineage: Eukaryota > Metazoa > Chordata > Mammalia > Pilosa > Megalonychidae > Choloepus > Choloepus didactylus. The sequence continues at coordinate 34,536,768 of NC_051309.1, forward strand.
TAGTAGACAAGGAGCCTGTGGAAATTAAAAGTTAACACATATGTTGGGGGAAAATCATAGTGATTTCAATATGCCATGCAAGGAATTTTCATTTTGTGCTGTATATACTGAGGAACAATTAAGTGGTTTTTAACAATGGAGTGAATTGACTTATATATCTGTATGGGAAATATTTATCTGATGGCATGGTTGAGGATGGATGTAAACCCTGCCCAGGAAAGCACAAGTAAGAGAAATGATAGGTTTAGAATTATTAATACAAGCCAATGTAAGATAAGATGAGAAAGAGGAAGTAGTAAGGGTGATAAATATATTTAATGAAATAGGAGTAATGATATTTAGTGGTCCATTGAATGTTTAAGAAGTGGGTTTATGATTAATCACATAGCTCTAGATTGATATACAACAATGATATTAGTTATAATTTATTGAAAGCTAATTATATTCAAGGAAATGAAACGTGTTTTATGTTAGTCATATCATTTAAAGTTAATAAGAACCAATTTTTACTTACATTTATATCTGTCCTTGAGTTCCCCCAAGAAATCACAAACTTAACATGTCAAAACCTAACTTAAGATTCCTTCCCTCAACACTACTGCGCAACCACTCGCTTATACGATGCTTCTCTGTAAATTACTAAGAGAAAGCCCTCTGGGAGGGGCAGTCTAGAGACACCTGATTTAGGGAATAGATCAAGAGCTGTATTTGTGTGCTCACTCACCTCCTTGTTCCAGTGGTCTTTGTGGAGTACATAACTGTGCAACCATTCTGGCAGGCTTGTGTCTTCTCCATATAAGGATATGGTGCAAAAACAAAGAAACATCAGTAGATTTTTTTCTTGAAAAATACTTCTGATAAATGTTCACTTCTCTGTCTCCACAACCATGTCCCTAGTACAAACCATTGGTGCCTATTTAGCAGGTGTAGCCTCCTTACTGTCCTTCATGCTTGGACTATGTCCCACCCCCACCCCCTTGAATTAGCATCTACAATGTAATGTTAAATGAACAATGGAAATAGAAAATTATACATACACTAAATAAGAAATATTTTATGCTTGTATAGAGTCTTGAAAGAAATAAGCACAAATAAATCTGAAATATAGTGATACTATTTTGATGATTTAAAACATATAGTTATTTTTATGTATATTATATTAGTTACTCTTGTCTTTTAAAATTTGTTATATTAAAATATAAAAATGTGTTCCGTATCATTAGCCAACACTAAAGCTTTAAAACATCTGGGGAAATCTGTAGTTTTACCAAGTTAGAATGAAGATGTCATTTATTAAGTTTTGAATAAAATTGTTTTATTTTCTATATCATCTTATATTCCAAAGACGATTTGTGTTCAAATAATCACAAATAATTCTGTTTCTGACTACCATAAAACAGCTTTGATTTATTTATATATCTGCAATTCATTTTGTGGAAATGTAAATTGAAAGTTACATTACAAGATAAATTCCCATATAAAATAGATTTTCCTAACTTATAGAATTTTGATGCCTTGCATTCCTATTCTATATTGCTGTATTGAATTTTCTGGTCTTACTGAGCAAACTAAAACAGGAATAGTTTTCTAAAAATAGTACTCAGTTAAAATAAAATGAGTGATTTGCCTAACTTAATATTGGCTAGTTAAATAAAGGGTTCAAGTCAATAAGTAATACTTGAAAATAGAGTCATAAAAAAAAGAAAACAACTGCACAAACCAATCATAATGATATGCATATGAAAATAAGTATCATTTTGGGAATATTATATTGATGACCACGTTCTACTAGGTGAAGAACTAACCAAAGTCAATTGAATCATCCATATATCATTAAATTACACAAATATATGTTATGACTATTTTTCACATAAAGAAGGGTATAATTGTTCATAATTATTGTTTGTTGGTATATTTGGACGTAATGTATCCTGTATTTTATCTTGTTATGCATTTTTTTAAAAAAGGCTTTTTTTTTCTTGTTTCTTGACTCTTCATTTTTCCAGTGTTCTGTTTTTTTTTTTTTTTTTTAAGGTTGTTCTTTTGGCATATAATTTGGTTAACATTGTTGGGTTTTCATTCTTATTATTCACATTTCCCATTGCTCCGTATTTCAAACTTACTCCGTTTCTTTTATTGATTACCTTTAAAATTTTGCCATGGAAAAAATTCAAAAACTGGGAACACTTTGACTCTACCTTTATATCACTTAAAGGTTTCCATTTTCTTATTACTCAGTGCTAAATTCTGGATAGTTAGTCAAGAAAAAATTTTCTTGACTATTTCTTTAGCTGTGTCTAAACTATTGTTGAATCATTGCATTCCTATTCTATATGCCTGTATTTTTCTTTTCAGTATAAGCAGATTTCTGGGAATTTTGTTTCAGAAATTTCATTTCTTTCAAATCATCCTGTCTATTCCTAAAATATTTTTGTTTGCTTATCTTTGTTATTTTGTTCTTTATATCTTTTAAAGTCTTGTGCATAGTTCATTTATATTCTCTGTCAGATATTTCTAATATTTGCAATTGGGGAGATCTAAATCCACTGTTTGTTTTATCTGGTGACCTTTATTAAGGATGGCTTGCCTTTTACTTTGCTTAATTATCTTTGACTGAGAGTAATTGATCCTAAATATTTTGATGTTCCTTGAGCCTAATTATTGAGAGCTTCATTTCTGAAAAAAAATCTATCTTTTTCTGTTTCTTTTATTTAATTTTTATTTATTTTTTTTAGTGGCTTTTTATAGTCTTTATTTCCCCATTCATTTTTTTTTTACTTTTTTTTTAATCTTCATTTTATTGAGATATATTCACATACCACGCAGTCATACAAAACAAATCGTACTTTCGATTGTTTACAGTACCATTACATAGTTGTACATTCATCACCTAAATCAATCCCTGACACCTTCATTAGCACACACACAAAAATAACAAGAATAATAATTAGAGTGAAAAAGAGCAATTGAAGTAAAAAAGAACACTGGGTACCTTTGTCTGTTTGTTTCCTTCCCCTATTTTTCTACTCATCCATCCATAAACTAGACAAAGTGGAGTGTGGTCCTTATGGCTTTCCCAATCCCATTGTCACCCCTCATAAGCTACATTTTTATACAGCTGTCTTCAAGATTCATGGGTTCTGGGTTGTAGTTTGATAGTTTCAGGTATCCACCACCAGCTACCCCAATTCTTTAGAACCTAAAAAGGGTTATCTAAAGTGTGCGTAAGAGTGCCCACCAGAGGGACCTCTCGGCTCCTTTTGGAATCTCTCTGCCACTGAAGCTTATTTCATTTCCTTTCACATCCCCCTTTTGGTCAAGAAGATGTTCTCCGTCCCACAATGCCGGGTCTACATTCCTCCCCGGAGTAATATTCCATGTTGTAAGGGAGATTCACTACCCTGGGTGTCTGATCCCACGTAGGGGGGAGGGCAGTGATTTCACCTTTCAAGTTGGCTTAGCCAGAGAGACAGGGCCACATCTGAGCAACAAAGAGGCATTCGGGAGGAGGCTCTTAGGCACAACCATAGGGAGGCCTAGCCTCTCCCTTGCAGCAACCGTCTTCCCAAGGGTAAAACTTATGGTAGAGGGCTCAACCCATCAAACCACCAGTCCCCTATGTCTGTGGTCATGTTAGCAACCATGGAGGTGGGGTAGGCCAATACCCCTGCATTCTCCACAGGCTCCTCAACCGGGCACTACATCTTTTTTTTTCCTTGTTTTTCTTTTTTTTTTTTTTTAACTTTCCCCTCTTTTTTAAATCAACTGTATGAAAAAGAAGTTAAAAAGAAAACAAACATACAATAAAAGAACATTTCAAAGAGACCATAACAAGGGAGTAAGAAAAAGACAACTAACCTAACATAACTGCTTAACTTCCAACATGTTCCTGCTTTACCCCAAGAAAGTTACATAATATAGCAACATTTCTGTGAACTTGTTCCTACGATATCCATCACAAATTAACAGACCATAGTCATTCCTGGGCATCCCCAGAACGTTAAATAGCTTACCTGTTCTTCTTGGATTATTGTTCCCCCTTCCTTAATTGCTCTCTACTGCTAGTTCCCCTACATTCTACATTATAAACCATTTGTTTTACATTTTTCAAAGTTCACATTAGAGGTAGCATATAATATTTCTCTTTTTGTGCCTGGCTTATTTCGCTCAGCATTATGTCTTCAAGGTTCATCCATGTTGTCATATGTTTCACCAGATCGTTCCTTCTTACTGCCGCGTAGTATTCCATCGTGTGTATATACCACATTTTATTTATCCACTCATCTGTTGAAGGACAGTTGGGTTGTTTCCATCTCTTGGCAATTGTGAATAATGCTGCTATGAACATTGGCATGCAGATATCTGTTCGTGTCACTGCTTTCCGATCTTCCGGCTATATACCGAGAAGTGCAATCGCTGGATTGAATGGTAACTCTATATCTAGTTTTCTAAGGAACTGCCAGACTGACTTCCAGAGTGGCTGAACCATTATACAGTCCCACCAACAATGAATAAGAGTTCCAATTTCTCCACATCCCCTCCAGTATTTGTAGTTTCCTGTTTGTTTAATGGCAGCCATTCTAACCGGTGTTAGATGGTATCTCATTGTGGTCTTAATTTGCATCTCTCTAATAGCTAGTGAAGCTGAACATTTTTTCATGTGTTTCTTGGTCATTTGTATTTCCTCTTCAGAGAACTGTCTTTTCATATCTTTTGCCCATTTTATAATTGGGCTGTCTGTACTATTGTCATTGAGTTGTAGGATTTCTTTATATATGCAAGATATCAGTCTTTTGTCAGATACATGGTTTCCAAAATTTTTTTCCCATTGAGTTGGCTGCCTCTTTACCTTTTTGACAAATTCCTTTGAGGTGCAGAAACTTCTAAGCTTGAGGAGTTCCCATTTATCTATTTTCTCTTTTGTTGCTTGTGCTTTGGGTGTAAAGTCTAGGAAGTGGCCGCCTAATACAAGGTCTTGAAGATGTTTTCCTACATTATCTTCTAGGAGTTTTATGGTACTTTCTTTTATATTGAGATCTTTGGTCCATTTTGAGTTAATTTTTGTGTAGGGGGTGAGGTAGGGGTCCTCTTTCATTCTTTTGGATATGGATATCCAACTCTCCCAGCCCCATTTGTTGAAAAGACCATTATGGCTCAGTTCAGTGACTTTGGGGACCTTATCAAAGATCAGTCGGCCGTAGATCTGAGGGTCTATCTCTGAATTCTTAATTTGATTCCATTGATCTGTATGTCTATCTTTGTGCCAGTACCATGCTGTTTTGGCAACTGTGGCTTTATAATAAGCTTCAAAGTCAGGGAGTGTAAGTCCTCCCACTTCGTTTTTCTTTTTTAGAGTGTCTTTAGCAATTCGAGGCATCTTCCCTTTCCAAATAAATTTGATAACTAGCTTTTCCAAGTCTGCAAAGTAGGTTGTTGGAATTTTGATTGGGATTGCATTGAATCTGTAGATGAGTTTGGGTAGAATTGACATCTTAATGACATTTAGCCTTCCTATCCATGAACATGAAATAGTTTTCCATCTTTTAAGATCCCCTTCTATTTCTTTTAGTAGAGTTGTGTAGTTTTCTTTGTATAGGTCTTTTACATCTTTGGTTAAGTTTATTCCTAGGTACTTGATTTTTTTAGTTGCTATTGAAAACGGTATCTTTTTCTTGAGTGTCTCTTCAGTTTGTTCATTTCTAGCATATAGAAACATTACTGACTTATATGCATTAATCTTGTATCCCGCTACTTTGCTAAATTTGTTTATTAGCTCTAATAGCTGTATCGGTGATTTCTCAGGGTTTTCTAGATATAAGATCATATCATCTGCAAACAATGACAGTTTTACTTCTTCTTTTCCAATTTGGATGCCTTTTATTTCTTTGTCTTGCCGGATTGCCCTGGCTAGCACTTCCAGCACAATGTTGAATAACAGTGGTGACAGCGGGCATCCTTGTCTTGTTCCTGATCTTAGAGGGAAGGCTTTCAGTCTCTCACCGTTGAGTACTATGCTGGCTGTGGGTTTTTCATATATGCTCTTTATCATGTTGAGGAAGTTTCCTTCAATTCCTACCTTTTGAAGTGTTTTTGTCAAAAACGGATGTTAGATTTTGTCAAATGCTTTTTCAGCATCTATTGAGATGATCAATTGATTTTTCCCTTTCGAGTTTTTAATGTGTTGTAATACATTGATTGTTTTTCTTATGTTGAACCATCCTTGCATGCCTGGAATGAACCCCACTTGGTCATGGTGTATGATTTTTTTAATGTGTCTTTGGATTCGATTTGCAAGTATTTTGTTGAGGATTTTTGCATCTATATTCATTAGGGAGATTGGCCGGTAGTTTTCCTTTTTTGTAGCATCTTTGCCTGGTTTTGATATTAGATTGATGTTAGCTTCATAAAATGAGTTAGGTAGTGTTCCATTTTCTTCAATGTTTTGAAAGAGTTTGAGTAATATTGGTGTCAGTTCTTTCTGGAAAGTTTGGTAGAATTCTGCTGTGAAGCCATCTGGCCCTGGGCATTTATTTGTGGGAAAATTTTTGACGACTGATTGGATCTGTTTGCTTGTGATGGGTTGGTTGAGGTCTTCTATTTCTTCTCTGGTCAGTCTAGGTTGTTCATATGTTTCCAGGAAATTGTCCATTTCTTCTACATTATCCAGTTTGTTGCCATACAGTTGTTCATAATATCCTCTTATAATTTTTTTAATTTCTTCAGGATCTGCAGTTATGTCACCTTTTTCATTCATTATTTTGTTTATATGGGTCTTCTCTCTTTTTGATTTTGTCAGTCTAGCTAGGGGCTTGTCAATCTTGTTGATCTTCTCAAAGAACCAACTTTTGATGATATTTATCCTCTCATTGTTTTTTTGTTCTCTATGTCATTTGTTTCTGCTTTAATCCTTGTTATTTCTTTTCTTCTACTTGGTTTAGGATTGGTTTGCTGTTCATTTTCTAGCTTCTTCAGTTGATCCATTAGTTCTTTGATTTTGGCTCTTTCTTCCTTTTTAATATATGCGTTTAGTGCTATAAATTTCCCCCTTAGCACTGCTTTTGCTGCATCCCATAGGTTTTGGTATGTTGTGTTCTCATTTTCATTCGTCTCTATATATTTAGCAATTTCTCTTGCTATTTCTTCTTTAACCCACTGATTGTTTAGGAGTGTGTTGTTTAACCTCCAGGTATTTGTGAATTTTCTAAGTCTCTGATGGTGATTGACTTCTAATTGTATTCCATTGTGGTCAGAGAATGTGCTTTGAATAATTTCAATCTTTTTAAATTTATTGAGGCTTGTTTTATGTCCCAGCATATGATCTATTCTGGAGAAAGTTCCATGAGCACTAGAAAAGTATGTGTATCCTGGTGATTTGGGATGTAATGTCCTGTATATGTCTGTTAAATCTAATTCATTTATCAGATTGTTTAGGTTTTCAATTTCCTTATTGGTCTTCTGTCTGGTTGATCTATCTATAGGAGAGAGTGATGTGCTGAAGTCTCCCACAATTATTGTGGAAACATCAATTGCTTCCTTTAGTTTTGCCAATGTTTCTCTCATGTATTTTGTGGCACCTTGATTGGGTGCATAGACATTTACGATTGTTATTTCTTCTTGCTGAATTGCTCCTTTTATTAGTATGTAGTGGCCTTCTTTGTCTCTCAAAACATCCCTGCATTTGAAGTCTATTTTATCTGAGATTAATATTGCTACACCTGCTTTCTTTTGGCTGTAGCTTGCATGAAATATTTTTTTCCATCCTTTCACTATCAGTTTCTTTGTGTCCCTGTGTCTAAGATGAGTCTCTTGTATGCAACATATTGATGGTTCATTTTTTTTTTTGATCCATTCTGCGAATCTATATCTTTTAATTGGGGAGTTTAATCCATTTACATTCAACGTTATAACCGTGAAGGCATTTCTTGAATCAGCCATCTTATCCTTTGGTTTATGTTTGTCATATTTTTCCCCTCTCTCTGTTAATATCCTTTATTGTACCCATACCGAATCTCTTTAGTACTGAACCTTTCTCCAAGTCTCTCTGTCCTTTCTTTGTTTCTATGTCTGTAGGGCTCCCTTTAGTATCTCCAGTAGGGCAGGTCTCTTGTTAGCAAATTCTCTCAGCATTTGTTTGTCTGTGAAAAATTTAAGCTCTCCCTCAAATTTGAAGGAGAGCTTTGCTGGATAAAGTATTCTTGGCTGGAAATTTTTCTCACTCAGAATTTTAAATATATCATGCCACTGCCTTCTTGCCTCCATCGTGGCTGCTGAGTAGTCACTACTTAGTCTTATGCTGTTTCCTTTGTATGTGGTGAATTGCTTTTCTCTTGCTGCTTTCAGAACTTGCTCCTTCTCTTCTATGTTTGACAGTGTGATCAGTATATGTCTCAGAGTGGGTTTATTTGGATTTATTCTCTTTGGAGTTCACTGAGCATTTATGATTTGTGCATTTATGGTGTTTAGAAGATTTGGGAAGCTTTCCCAAAAAATTTCTTTGAATACTCTTCCTAGACCTTTACCCTTTTCTTCCCCTTCTGGAACACCAATGAGTCTTATATTCGGACGTTTCATATTATCTATCATATCCCTGAGGTCCGTTTCGATTTTTTCAATTTTTTTCCCCATTCTTTGTTTTATGCTTTCATTTTCCATTCTGTCATCTTTCAGGTCACTGATTCATTGATCAACTTCCTCCAGTCTTGTACTATGAGTGTCCAGGATCTTTTTAATTTGGTCAGCAGTTTCTTTAATTTCCATAAGATCATCCATTTTTTTATTTAGTCTTGCAATGTCTTCTTTATGCTCTTCTAGGGTCTTCTTGATTTCCTTTGTATCCCGTACTATGGTCTCATTGTTCATCTTTAGTTCTTTGAGTAGCTGCTCTAGGTGCTGTGTCTCTTCTGATCTTTTGATTTGGGTGCTTGGGCTTGGGTTATCCATATCGTCTGGTTTTTTCATATGCTTTATAATTTTCTGTTGTTTTTGGCCTCTTGGCATTTGCTGAACTTGATAGGGTTCTTTTAAGATTTGTAGACCAATTGAAGTCCTTATCTCTAATTTATCAGATCTACAGCTTCGTGGAGTACACTTTAACTAACCAGCAGGTGGCGTCCACGAGCCACCTGTTCTCCACAAGCCAGTTCTCCCCTGCTTAGCCTTTTTGGTGAGTGGGGGAGTGAGTCTTGTGGGGTCCAATTGGTGTACCAAGCTTGCGTGTGTAGTTGGTGTTGCCTGCCCTGTATATGGGGCGTGTTTCTGGGCAGTCAGGGAGGGGGGGGTGGCTCTAACAATCAAATCTCCCTGGTGATCCTAGAGTTTTAAAGCTGCTGCAATAGTCTAATCCTTCAGTTCAGTCCTGCCACAGTTTGTCTCTGCCACTGACCCACAAGTCCTTGGTATTGGCGTATGGCTCCTGAGACTTGCAAGTGGGCCCCTCTTCCAGGCTGTGCACCCCCTGGTCCTCTGTTGAGGGATGACTGTGCTATGTCACAGGTGAGTGCCGTCCCCCCAGGGCAGTTCTGGGCTGCTGGGCTGTGTAGGGAGGCTCCCAGTCTGCTGAAATGATGGCTGAATGGGGCTTTGTTAATTCACACTGCTCCACCTTCCCAACTCTGGGACAATCAGCTGAGGTTGCAGGGAAGGCTAATGTCCACGCCCAGTTTTGTGGTGTTTGCCTGTTCTTTGAAGCACTTCCGTCACACTGGGTTATCTGGGGCAGCTCTGGGCTATGGGGCTGGCGATGGGCAGGAGTGTTTCCTGTCCACCAGGATGATGGCTGTGAGCGGACACCCCCCTGTTCTTGGGAAGTTGTGGTGTTTAGTGAATTTTCTCAGCCACTGGATTATTGCCTTTTGTCTCAGAGCTCTCTTAGTTCTGGTCTTGACTTGACCTGCCCAAATTGCAAGTCTTTGAAGCTTTCTGTATTGGGCTTCTTAGAGTACTTGTTTTAGAAAAAGAAAAAAGGATTAAAAAAAAAAAAAAAAGGGGGCCCTCCTCAGAGATCTAATGGGTTATTGAAATCCTAAGAGACAAAGCAACCAGGGCCATTAAGGAAAGGTCCACAGGGCAGAGAGATCAGCTTTTCTTTGGGATTTGCATATGAGCCTCAGGGCCTGAACTCTGCCCTTCCCCTTTCTGTGTTCACCAGAACTCCAAAAATCCTCCGCTTTTATTTTGGAGTTTTTCATGTTGTTTTTTTTCTATGCCTGTCTCCTCTCTGCTGGGCTGGCTGCTCTCAGATTCTCTGGTGTCTGGTCTCAGTCTATCTATGGTTGGAGTTTGGATCAGTAGAATGAGTTTCTGATAAGGGCTGCCACTGCAGTTCTCCCTTCTCCTTCCCGGAGCTGACAGCCCCTCCTCCCACGGGACTGAGCCTGGCAGGGAGGGGCGCGGATCCCCTGGCCGCAAAAACTTACAGATTTCGCTGATCTCAGCAGTTCGACGTTTTCATGAGTGTTGTATGAAGTATGCCCAAAGTCAGATTGCCCTGTGGTGTCCAGTCCACACAGTTCCTGGCTTTCTACCTATTTTCCTGGAGGAGTAACTAAAACATACAGCTCACCAGTCCGCCATCTTGCCCCGCCTCTTTCTGTTTCTTTTAGTAGTCAGGAGCTTCACCATCTTGGGACAATATAAGCCTCTCCTTCTCCATGGTCTCTGCTTAGTTTAAGATTCCCAGATTCAGCCTCACCACCTCTCTCCTTTTACTGTCAATAAAAGGAAAGCCTACCTATCTTGTCAATCAAATAAATTTTGTTCAGAGTGAGCATTCTTAGATATCTCCCTTACTTCTTATGAGATGAATGATGTTTCAAAGATTGTGCATGATCCAGAAGTTTATTTTTCTGTATTGAGAAGGGCCCTTCAAGCATCTAGTCAATCATTAAATTCAAAGGATAATGCCCCCTTTATTCTTCAAACCTCTTCAATTTCAATTCAACCATGATCATTGCAAGAACTTTACATTAGTAAGGTAAAAAGAGAATAAAATAAAGCTAAATCCAAAGAAAATACTGTAGTCCTTATTTTCCTGACACTCTCAGCAATATTCATTATATTAACAAACCCTCCTTTTTGAAACACATAACTAGGCTTCCAAGATGACATCCTTTTCTGTTTTTTTCCTGTTTTTTTTTTTTTTTTAAATTTCTTTATAGTATGTCCCTTGTCAGTGCTCTTTGCTCTCTCCACCTCTTCTGAATCTTAAATACTGGGAAACCTTGAGTTTGGTTTCAAGCCCCTTCTTGTCTCAATCTATTTTTGATTTCTATACTCATTTCTATTGCTTTAAAATACAGCTATGTATCAGTTATTACTAGTTATTTAGTGTTACCTTATCTCTTTTCACTTCACACTTGCACAAATGATGACTTAAATTTCTTCCTATCCTGGCCATTTACTGGCACCTTATCTACAAATCAGACATAATATCCGTATACATTTTTAATCTTCTTGCTAAAAGTTGTTCCTTGTCAAGTTTCCTTACCTTAATAAATAATATTCCCATTCATTTCATCTTATAGCTTAAACCAGTTCTCTACTCTGCTATTTACACATCTATGTCTTTTATCAGATTTTGCCTACTCTAACCCCTAATTATTATTCTCGCATCTTCCCATTTCTTCCAGTCCCAATGCATATGATTCCAGATATTCCTAGTTCCAGTCTTATTCTCTTCATTCCATTTTTTTTTTCCTAACAAGTGTGATCTTCATAAATCCTTCCAGTTTCTTTAGTATATCCAAAATAAAGTCAAGTTCCTTATCATGCTGTACAAGACCCTATATGATGCTACCAATAACTAGCTCTCTGACAATACCTAATGCTCCTATCCCCTTTTTAAATATGTCTCATTTTCACTGTCATTCAATTTGTCAGCTTTAACATAATAATGCTTCATAACAAGCAGGCCTCAAAACTCAATGCCTTGAAACCATGATGCTTATTTTTCATGCATGTGACTATGTCAACTAATCATCATTCTTGTGGTGCTAGGGAATCTTCTCATTCTCACATAATGGCTAAAGTGGGAGTTCCTCTCTGGGTTATTGTTTAGCAGAGAGTTGAAACAAAAGAGGCCTGAGGAAACTTGCAATATATCGAAAAGTCTCTGCTTAGAACTAAATTCTAACCACGCTTCTAACCACACTTCTAACCACATTCCAGTGTCTAAAGAAAGTCACAATCCAAGCCCGATAATGAAAGTGTGGGAAATCCTACCTCTCTGTCAGCAGGGCATGGTGAAAAGGCAGACTGAATGTTTCCTGAGCAATTATAAAATACATTAAACTTCTTCATTTTGTTTCAAACCTGGAAAGATCGTTTCCACTCTATGGCCTTGGCACAAACCTTGAATGTGTTTCTTCATGCTCTTTAAAATCCTAACTGAAGACTACTTTTCCCTTAATAATTGGATCTCTTCAGCGTTTCTGTCATTAATTTATCCTTAGTCATTAAATGAAAGAGACATGACAAATGAGAATCCTTGGACAAGTTTCTGCCCCAGTAGCAATGAGCAGGCAGCATAAAATCAAGTTTATTTTGAAGATGTATTTATCACCAATTCTCTGCAAATAAGAGTCGAAAATATTTCTAGATTATTTTATATTTTACTTTCTTATTAAAATAGCAATGAATAATTTATTAAATGATAAAGCATAAACCAAATGAGCTCATTGCTAAAACGTATTTTTTAAGTTTTTAAATCAATTAACAAAAATCACCCAATAAAAGATTATTAGAAAGCAAATGAACATATCTTGTGCGAAAGGAAAGCATTAAAAAAAAAAACACTTTTTTTTAATATAAAATATGTATGCCATCCAGGAACAAAATAGGATAAAATGATGAATGGTATTTGGTGAGAACCTGTAGTAAGCGACATAATGGATTATGAAATATTTAACATACATGTGGCAAACAAGATCAAGACCATTTCTTTGTGACATTGTAAGGAGCAATTTCCAACAGATAAGACAAGAAAAAAATTAAGGTTTGTAAAAACTTTAAAAAAGCAAAATCTGTGACTAAGTGGAAGAATTTATGTGCTTACATGCAATTACATCTAAGCTGAAGCATTTTAGATAACATGCAAAACTGATTACATTCTTATGGAAGATCAACAAATACAAAATATAATTGTATAAATATACACAATAAACAATAACTAGGGAAATGTAAAGAAGGTAGAGAAAAATAACCAAAAATATTCATTATATTATGACAATACTATATAACATAATTGAAACATTAAAGAATAATAAGTGGAAAACATGCTAATTTTTCTCAATTAATCTATTAACTCAGAGAAATTTCAATAAAATCCACTGCAGACAGAGTTTCTAAGGATATTCTGGAATAGAACAATGTTGATGAATTGCCTTAACAGATATCAAGACTTACAAAACCCATTCTTGTTTGTTTTAGTATATGCAAATATATCAAATTTACAGAATAAAGAGCCCAGCAACAAACATATACATAAAAAGAAACAATTTAAGATATAGGTGACTTAAATATCTATGGGAAAATGATGAATAAATTGATAAATTATTCTGTGATAATTATATATTCATATGGGGAAAATTATATCCCTGTCCTCCACTTAAATACCAAATTCGTAAATGTAACAATAACAACTAGAGAGAGAGAGAGAAAGGGAGAAAAAGATGGGGAGAAGATTTAAATTCTTTATGTTTAGGAATGGTAAAATTTTTAACTAAGGCACATGCAAAATTGTGGATAGTAAAGGAAAAAAATAATATGTTTGACTACAAAAAATTCAAAATTGTTCTGCACAACTAAGTCACTTTTTAAGAAATGATATCATAAGCTACAGACTAGGATAAAATTATTGTAATTCATTTAATTAATAAAATTCTAGTATTGAGAATATACTAAGAACTCCAATAAACCCCCAAAAATAAATGATTACAAGCAGAAAATTAGGTAAAAGGAGGGAAGGAAGGAAAGACAGATGGAAGGAAGGAGCTCAATATAAATATTGGTCAAAGTTATGTACAAGCATTTATAAAATATGAAACCCATGCTGTCAATAACATTATGGAAATTCCCAAGCTCATAGTAATTCAGTTAATGTGGATTAAAATAATGACATAACATTTTACAGTCATCATTTGAAAAATAAAATAGAAAAATCAATCTGAAAATATCAAACCATAATAACCTTGAAAAAAGAGAAGTTTTATACAATTTGGTGGTTGTAGGTAGTAATTGGTTCAACCAATGGAATGTTAAGTGCCATGACGTCAGGGACATTTTGTATTTTATTTACTGCTACATGCTTGGAACCATGGCAAGTGCCTGACACATAGTTAATGTGCAATATATATCTATAGAAAAATAAGATTAGTGTCAATGAATTGAAAATATCTAGAAATACTAAATTTACACATTTCTTACATAGCAATTCATATCCTAGGTGAATTTCTGAAGGAAACACATGTATATGCTCATAGAAACAAGAACTATAATATTTGTTGTAAAATTGTTGTACCAGTATAAAATTGGTAGTAGAAAAAGTTAGAGTAATCATAGAAGAAAATAATAAATACAATATTCTACGTGGTTGCTTTTGCCTAGGAGAAAGGGAAAAAAGTGTGATTAGGAAGGAATATGTAGGTATTTCAAATTGAATCTGAAATGTTTTACTCCTATAAAAAATATCAAGGGAATTATGACAAAATATTAAGATGCAACTAAGTTTGGCAATGGATATATGGATTTTATTATTTCATTATTTCTTTTACTTTCTCTATATTTGAAATACATCAACATTTTTAAGTGGCGAGGCATTCTAGACTGAGAATTATGAGTGTTTGTATTATAGCCTCTGTTCTCCATTGCAGCAAAATTTATGGGTGAATTTACATACAATGTTGGGAAAAGAGAAAACCTCATTAACATAGAATGATATTCCTCAGTGTTTTAGATTCTTTTGCTACTCAAGCAAATACCATGCAATAGGGGGGGCTTAAATAATGGGAACTTAATGATTTACCCTTGTGTGTATGTATGTATGTATGTATGTATGTATTTTATTTATTAGAGAAGCTGTGTACTTACAGGACAATCATGCATAAAATACAGGATTCCCATAAACTACTCTATTAACACCTTGCATTAATGTAGAATATGGTTACGACTGATGATAGCACGTTTTTGTAATTGTACTATAAACTAGTCCATGGTATGGTTTAACCTAGGGTTCACTGTTTTGGAGTATATTTCCATGGACTTTTTTTGTATAATTTTTATTCTGTTACCATATATACAATCTAGCATTTCCCCTTTTAATCACATGCACACACATATCGGTGTTTTAAATTACATTCATAATGTTGTGCTAGCATTACCATCAACCATTACCAATACATTTCCATCATTCCAAATATGAGCTCTGTTCATTTTAAGCCTTAACTTCCCTTTCTGTATACCCCTTCCATCCTCTCATAATTTACATCCTAAATTTTGATCCTATGAGTTTGCTTATTTAAATTATTTCAAATAAGGAGATCATACAATATTTGGCTCATGGTTTTGAGGCCAAGTGAAGTCCAAGTCAAGTTCAAATAAAGGCCTCATCAAGGTGATGCTTTCTTCCCACAGATGGGCATTTTGGAGCTGGCTGCTGGTAATCCTTGATGCTGGACTCCTCTGTCACATGGCAGTGCAAATGGAAACCACCCCCAGCTTCTACCTTTTCCTCTGGGTTCTGTTTACCTTGAGCATCTTTCTTCCTGTGGCTGTCTTTGTTTGAATTTTTTCCTGTTTAAAAGGACTCCAGTAACAGGATTAAGACCAATCATTGTTGAGATGGGGCACACCTTAACTGAAGTAGCTTCATCAAAATGTTTCATACCCACAGGAATGGATTATGTTTAAGAACATGTTTTTTTATGGGTTACATAGCTCCAAACCACCATACTCAGCAGTCAGTATTTCAGGGATTTTCATTATTATGCTTCATTCTCCATACATTGAAGGAAGAGATAAGATTTTTTTCCTTCATTTTCATGCATTTCTTCATTTCTGTGCCTCATCTGTAATTATTCTCTATTTTTATATATAATGTATCCTTGCATTGTCCTTGCTTCTTTCCTTTGCCTTCTTCTTAATTATACCTCATATGTAAATCTGTGAATTCTGTCAAATAATTGTTCTGTTGCTAAAGATAACAATAAATGGTGAGAGGAAAATGAGAAAAACAGGTATAAAATTTATTTTCTCAGGTGTCCTATCAGTAGAAGCCACATTATAAGGCTGATTCTTAGCAAAAACTCAAAATATAACTATGTGTTTTACCAATTAGAAAAATGTTAGATATTCCATAATTATTTCCTGAAGTTATGAGTGGATGAATGAATGGGTGGTTCAAGTAACCAAGAAATTATAGTTATTTTATTTGTATACATTTAGTTCAAGTTTATTTTTAGAAAGTAACTGTTGAATCTATGTTCATTTTTTTCCCATAAAGATAACCAAAATTGTCACCTCTACCTTTTAGGGTATTGTGCTATATTATATATTATCTTTTATCATCACTAAAAGCTTGCTTAGAAATTCCCTCATATCACTCTGTTTTGCTGAAATGTATCATTGAACTAGTCTGGCCCTATTTTAAGTGTTAGTTTGCTTCCAGAAATCTATGATGATTTAAAATGTCATTCCTAATGAGATAGACATTATCAGACACTCTTCAATTTACCCATTCCCAGAGTTTTTATCACATATAAAAGCAGATAATATACTTCTTAATGTTCATATATGTTCAAGCATTTTAGAAAAGAATAAGAATCATCTCATCTCTTACTTATAGCCTCCTGTCTAATCAAAAACAATTTCTAATACAAATTGCATTAAGTGGTGCACGTCAGATGAGTTCATCTAGTCATTGAATGAGGAAAGCATCGCACTGAGGGCAAAGCTGAGGAATCACTTCAAGCTTTTAACTAGCATGCTGTTTTCAACCTATTTATTTTCCATGACATCAATTATCATTTCAAAAGACCAGTTTCTCAGTAGTTTATTTCCCTGGGGAGGAGTCAAAAAAGGGAACAAACGTGATCTTCACTCTCAGTTACATAAATCTCAGGAACAAACTCCCAACCCATTTTCAAACATCCCACCTAAATTCACCCACATATAACAATGAAAATAATAATAATAATAATAATAATAATACACAATATAGTATTCCAATATGAAAAGCAAGATTTTGCAATTTTGCTTGCTATATAAATAAATTGTTTTTATCTTTTTGGCTCAATATGGACCAAGATAGATACCATATTAGCGTGTAATCATCCATTGTCTGTTTAGATCACTAGTGTTCATTTGATGATCTTAAGATTAAGCTCTTAGGACTGATTTCTTTTTTAATTCTTTGAAGCTGAGTCATTTATTAGTGTGTACATATTTTTCTATCCAACTGGAGTAGCATAAAAACAGTCTAAGATAATTGGCTAATTCTCAGAGATTTATTTAAAAGAAGAGCTACATTAATGGAAAATCCAATCCAATTGTATATTGGAATTTTAAACTCTCAATATTGCACTATAGTTTCTTCATTTATATACAATGCAAAGCTTCAAACCGTGTATTAGAAACTTTACTATTATTTTACAAATGAAATGGAAAAATCACATTTTGTTTCCTACCAAAGTCAAAATATACAACATTTTATAAATTGGAACATTGATCCCCTGATAACTATGATTGCAGGTTTCTGGATTGTTATTTATACCATATGTCTTAGTTTGCCTGTGCTTCTAAGAAAAATACCACATAATACATTGGCCTAAACAATGGGAATTTATTTGCTCACAGTTTTGAGGCTAGAAGAAGTCTGACATAAATATTTTGGCATTTTCACAGCAATTGCTTTCTCCTTGAAGTCTGTAGCACTCTGGAGATGGCTACCGGCAATCCTTGGGCTTCCTCGACTTACATTTATGCCTCCTGTCATAAATGTCTTCCCTTCTGACTTCTGTGATTTCCAGATTCCCATCATAAGGCCCCCAGAAATTTGGATTAAGACTCACTCTCATTCAGTTGGAACACAACCTAACTAAAAGTAGCATCTTTAGACTTCCTATTTAATACGGTGTTCTAGTTTGCTAATGCTGCCAGGATGCAAAACACCAGAGATGGATTGGCTTTCACAAAAGGGGGTTTATTTGGTTACACAGTTACAGTCTTAAAGCCATACAGTGTCCAAGATAACACATCAGCAATCGGGTACCTTCACTGGAGGATGGCCAATGGTGTCCAGAAAACCTGTTAGCTAGGAAGGCACATGGCTGCCATCTGCTCCAAAGTTCTGGTTTCAAAATGGCTTTCTCCCAGGATGTTCCTCTCTAGGCTGCAGTTCCTCAAAAATGTCACTCTTAGTTGCACTTGGGATATTTGTCCTCTCTCAGCTTCTCCAGAGCAGGAGTCTGCTTTCAACGTCTGGCTTCAAACTGTCTCTCATCTGCAGCTCCTGTGCTTTCTTCAAAGTGTCCGTCTTGGCTGTAGCTCCTCTTCAAAATGTCACTCACAGCTGCACTGAGTTCCTTCTGTTTGTCAGCTCATTTATATGGCTCCACTGATCAAGGCCCACCCTGAATAGGTGGGGCTGTGCCTCCATGGAAATTATCTCATCAGAGTTAACACCTACGGTTGGGTGGGGCACATTTCCATGCAAACAACCTAACTGAAACATTTCAACTTGATTCCCACTAATATGTCTGCCCCACAAGATTACATCAAAGATAATGGCATTTTGGGGGACATAATACATTCAGACTGGCACATATGGGTTCCTACCACCAGGAATGTGGATTAAGAACATGTGTTTGGGGTACATAATTCAACCTACCACAGTCCAACTTCTGTCCCCCAAAAGCCATATTCTTCTAACATGCAAAATACATTCACCCATACCAACATCCCCAATGCTTTAAGTCATTTCAATAACAACTGTAAGTACAAAGGCTAATCAAGATCAGTTATGATTATGGTCTGTGCTGGGGCAAAATTCCTCTGTCTGTGGACCTGTGCTTCCTATAAAACAAGTTATCTGCTTTCAAAATACAATAGTTGTTTAAGCATAGGTTAGGTAGTCCCCTTCTAGAAGGGAGAAATGAGAAGGAAAATGGGGATCACACATCCTAATGAAATCCAAAACTGAGCGGGGAAAATCTCATTAGATCTCAAGATCTGAGAGTCATCTGTAGATCCATGCTTTGTTCTCTGGACCTGGTGGAGTAGAAGCCCCAACCTTTCAAACCGTGGGGTAGTGGCCATACTCTCCTCCACAGTGCCCAAGCCCCACCCTCTCCAAATTCTAGAGTCATAGCCTATGTCTGCCATAAGAATTGGGGTGGCTGCTGAACTCTCTCCAGGGCAGAAGCCCCACCCCTTCCAAGTGCCTGTGGAGAAAGCCTGCCCCTTAAAGCACTGGAGTAGACCTGCCCATTCCATCTGCATGGTTGGATCCTATTTCTTGGACAGAGAATTCTTTGGTCCCTATCTCTCCTTCCATGGTTTGGTACTTAAAGTCTTTTTTTCCTTCAATTCATCTCTTTTCTGTCCCTTTCAGTTCAGGCTGGCAATGCTTCTGCTCATTCAACTTTCTAAAAATCTGTGTCAGTTTTCTTTGCAGTTCAAGGGGGTCCAAACCATCAGGGAAATTATTTCTGCAGATGCTTCCTTGACAGATAAATTCCCAATCCTGACATCCTTGGAAATGACTAACTGGCTCCATGTTCAGCCAGAACCTCTTTAGCAAAGGGTTGTTTAGTTACACCCTCACTCCCTTACCAGGATACTTACTGTGCCAGTTTGGATCTATCATATCCATCAAAAAACCAATATTCTTTTTTTTTTTTATTAAACTCAGTTTTATTGAAATACATTCACACACCATACAATCATCCATGATATACAATCCACTGTCCACAGTATGATAACATAGTTATGTGTCCATCACCACAGTCTATCTCTGAACATTTTCCTTACATCAGAAAGAACCAGAAAAAGAATAAAAAATAAAAGTGAAAAAAAAAAAAACACCCAAATCATCCCCCCATCCCACCCCATTTGTCCTTTAGTTTTTATCCCCATTCCTCCACTCATCCATACTCTAGATAAAGGGGGTGTGATCCACAAGGTCTTCAAAATCACACTGTCACCCCTTGTAATCTACATTATTATATAATTGTCTTCAGGAGTCCAGAATGCTGGGTTGGAGTTTGGTTTCAGGTATTTACTTCTAGCTATTCCAATACATTAAAGCGTAAGAGGTGTTATCTATATAGTGCATAAGAATGTCCACCGAAGTGACCTCTCGACTCCATTTGGAATCTCTCAGCCACTGAAACTATTTCGTCTCATTTTGCATCCCCCTTTTGGTCAAGAAGACACTCTCGGTCCCACGATGCTGGGTCCACATTCATCCCTGGGAGTCATACTCTGTGTTGCCAGGGAGATTTACACCCCTGGGCGTTGGGTCCCACGTAGGGGGGAGGGCAGCGAGTTCACCTGTCGAGATGGCTCAGTTAGAGAGAGAGAGGGCCACATCTGAGCAACAAAGAGGTACTCAGGGGGAGACTCTTAGGCACCATTACATACAACTTTAGACTCTCCTTTGTGGTAATGAGCTTCATAAGGGCAAGTCCCATGCTCGAGGGCTCAGCACATCAAACCACCAGTGCCAATAAAAAACCAATATTCTTTAATGCAATCTTTTGGGGGCAGAATTATTAATCTTTTTGATTAGGATGTGACCTCTTTATTGGATGGTTCCATGTACATTTGGCCTTGCCCATGCAGGGTAGGTCTTGATTTGTTCACTGGAGTATTTAAGAGAGAAGCTAAGAGCCAGCACAGACCCAGGTGTTTGCTGATGCTTAGAGAAGCTTGGAGATGCAGGTATATGGATGTTTGGAGATGCTTAGCGAAGAGATGAAGCCCAGAATTTGCTCCAGGAGAACCAAGCAGAGAGCTAAGAGAAGCTAAGACAGATGCTCAAAGACATTTTGGAAAAAGCCATTCTGAAACACAGTCTGGGAGCAAAGGACCAGCAGACCTCAGCCACATTCCTTCCCAGCTGTCAGAGGTGTTGTGGATACCATCAGCCATTCTTCAATGAAGGTATTTTCTTGTTGATACCTTAGTTTGGGCTCTTCTATGGCCTTAGAACAGTGACATTGTAACCTACTAAATCCCCTTTATAAAAGTCAACCCATTTCTGGTATTTTGCCTAACAACAACATTAGCTAACCAGAACACGTTTTCTCTGGGAATTTTCCACCTGGGTGCTCAGGCAGGGCCCCGATGGAGACTTCTGTGGAGCTAATCTCAGAGCACACTATCTGGATAGGATGGGAATTTTCAAAATTGCTGATTGCTGGTTTCTTTTGCTTAAGAGTTCAGCTCTCAGTTTATCCTTTTTCTTCTTGCATAAACTGCAAGGAGAAACCAGGCTGTACCTTTCACACTTATCTTAGAAATCTCCTCAGCTAAATATCCAAGTTCATTGCTTACAAGTTCTACCATCCATCTGACATCAGAACACACTTTCACCAAGTTCTCTGCCACTTTATAGCAAGCATATTTCTTCTGGTTTCCAGTAATGCATTCATCATTTCCTTTTTAATGATTCACTAAAAAGTACCTTTAAAGTCCATATTTCTACCAATAGTCTCTTCAGAGCAGTCTAGGCTTTTTCTATCAAGCACCTCACAGTTCTTCCAGCCTCTACCCATTAAATATTTCCTAATCCACTTTGACATTTTTAGGTATTTTCAATAGCAGTAACCTACTTTCTGGTACCAAAAAGCTATCTTAGTTTGCCAGAACTGCTGTCACAAATACTACACAATGGGTTGGATTAAACAATGGAAATTTGTTGGCTCTTGGTTCTGAGTCTACCAGAAATCGAAAATCAATTAGTGACAAAGCTTGCTTTCTCCCCAAAGATTTCCAGTGCTGCCTGCCAATAATCCTTGGTAATCTTTGGCTTGTACTGCTGCTTTGCATCATCACATGGTGTTGTCTTCTCCTTTCTGGCTGATGTCCTCTCCTTTCTCATTGATGTCCTGTCCTTTATAACTTTTGATGCAAATTCTAGAGAAGTAGGAGAAATTGATAACATGCACATTATTATATCACAGTATGTTAAGAGCACTGATAACATAGTTTATGAAAATATAAAAGGGCATACAAATTATGGGTTCACATTCCCAGGTGATTAGAGATGTTATAATTGAGGAGATGGACTTCAAAGAGGATGATAAGTAAGTTTCTGAGAAATTAATGAATTTGTGTATATTTTATTCAGTTTGATATGATTATATTGAATATTTCCTTTTAGAGATCAATTAATTATTAATCAATTGCTGATAATTAAAAAAAAGATCTGATTTGAGGAATTTAGTTTGTTTCCATGGTCTGCGAATGGATGTATCTAGTTACCTCACAAATCTTCTCTTTTGAAAGCCATTTTATATTTGGTAAGCTCATAGAAATCATTTTACGAATGCTGAGCTCACTTTGCAATATACATATGTGATAAAAATAGAATACAACACATGAGAAAATAGATTCTATTCTCTCAGTTACAGCTCAGATTAAAAGTTATTCTCCTAACATAATAAATCTTGTCTTTAAAGACTTCTCCCACTACATCACTGCAGAAGAAGAAAATTCTCAGGCAGAAGCACAGACATGTTCAAATTGAAAGATGGACACACTTTCAGAACTTTGTGGATTATATTTTTTCAGCATCAAATATGAATAGGAATAGTTAGAACTAGTTTTAGTTGATAAAGTCTTCATACTTGGAGGTTTGATCTCCGCATAAATGCAGAGAAAGAAAATTGCTTGGCAGAGTGTCACTATTACACTGAATTTTATTGAATACTAGGAAGTATACCATTGTTAGATGATTTTCCTGAATACAAAATACTAATCCCAGAAAGAAGACAATATATTTGAATTACACAATCCCAAAAAGTAATATCTTAATACCAACTGAAATAAATTGTAATAATATATGTTGAACTGAGCTTCAAAGATCTTCCCATTAAGAAAATATATGAAAGGTAGAAACCTGAATAAATAATAAATGTTGAAAAGTCCAATTCATAATAGAATGCAATAAACAAAATGTATAGCAACTGTAATACCATGTGATTGTACAGAAATCAAGATGGTAATCAGCATTTGGGATAAGAAACACCTAAGAATTGTATAATTTTGATTATAGAATAATTGTATATATTCACTCTGAAGACTTGCATAATTCCACATGATGGTTTTACTTTAGCTTCCCTGAATTTTTCAGTACATTTTATACACCATTTCTCTTCTGTACTTCATAGCAATAAGTCATTTTTTTTTTCAGAGGACACAAGTACTGAAACAGTTTTCTCTTAATAATTCCCTAAATCTGAAACATATTAATTATGATTTCATGATCAATTCCTATTTTACGGAAATTATGTGCTGAAAGGATTGCATTCATGAGTTAATATCAGTTAAACATTAAATTAACAGGATTGTTTGTCATGACTAGTGTATGTTCAAGTCAAAATGCCAATTGCTTTTTCAGTGCTTAAATGTAATATATATTTTTTCTTCTTATTAATTTTTTCCATCAAAGTTTCAATGCTTGTCTCTAGACAGCTGGTTCTAAGCTAGTTGACTAAAACATAAAATAAACCCAAGATACTGGAACCTGATTTTATTATAGAATGTGATCTGTATGTACAAAACAAGTCAGTCTTCACATATAGTGATTTATACAAGCAGCTGAAGTATATGGTAATGTACATTTAACTATTGAACCACTGAGCTAATGACACTTTTTTTTCCGTTATGAAGTCACATGAAATAGTGTTAGTTATTGATGGTATCACCTTATTTTCAAAAGAGGCACAATAACCACTATGATAAACCAATTGAAGCTTTCCAAAACAAGCACTTCGTGAAAGTTCTAAGCAATGTCCATGAAGAAAAAATGCTGAAACCACAAAGGCATAATTAGAAATAGTAATATTTGTGGGAAAACAAGGATGCTTTAACGTGTTACTGAGGTTCTTATAAATCGGTCACAAAGTTGGTAACAAATATTCCACAAAGAAACAGAAACAACAATAGAAGATTTATTTAATTAAATAAAACTGTTTGAAAACCTAAAATATCAATGACTTTTAATATTAAAGAGCAACTTAATGGCTTTTGTGTGTGATCATTTACAATAGGGTGAAAATACTCATGAATTAGTGTATAAATCAGCACTTGGCCTAGGCATATTGTGTTTTCAAGGAAGAAAAAATTCTTTGATGAATTAAAAATTATTTTGTCAGTTTTGATGCTGACTAGAAAAGGTAAGTAAAACTTGAATCTACCTACCATCCTTTTAAGGGTATGGTATAGATTAAAAATAAGTATGCATTTTAGATTCAGTACTAAAGTTAATGTTGGAATATTGAATAAGAATAATTTGCTTTGTGTAATTTTCAGCAACCAACTAGAAGAATTAGGTAGGAACTATGCTATTATGCATTTCTGCAATAGATATGGCTGAATGTCAAGGCAAAATGAGGACAAAAGCTATAATTTTGTGGTTGTGTGTGTCATTTTGTTTTTACTGAGAGATGTGGTAAAAAATATTCTTTAATAATACAGATTATGTCAGAAAAAACATTTTTGTTATTATAAGTTTTATCAAATGAATACCACAGAAATATTTTCAATGTTTTTAGGAGCCTTGAATTAACAGGCATTAAGTATCATCATTTTTTCATATTTAAGGTAAAATTTTGTTTAAATAAATTTGACGTTTAGGATAAGAAAACTGGATTAAAAATAATAATCATCTTCGTATTGTGAAATAATCCATGTACGGAAAATAATTCAGAAAACATATATATATATATATATATATATCTTTTTAAAATAAAATTACCACTTTTATACTCCTTACCAAAGTTATAAAACAGACACATTGACTTTAAAGTCTCTTCCAAAATACCTTGATTCCCTAAGCTCCGGAGGGAATATACAACACTGTCATCCAATTTGTCAATTCTTTCTTAAGTTGTATGTAGTCTTAATTTCACATAATTGGAAATTGAGGTAAACCACTATATTTTCATTTGCTATTTTATTATTTTCTATGTCATATTTTTATTGTTTATACATCCCTGCACAAAATTTGAAGCTTTAAGCAATGAGTATGAGTTAATTTTATTGTCTGTGTCCAATAATGCGTAAAGATATTTTGACTGTGAGATTTTCTTTTTCCTTGGAAATTTATTCTAGGAATTCTTCACATACGTGAGTATAGTTGGGTTCTTCTCAGGTGAGCTTTGCCTTTATCTGCCAAGCACCTGGATGTACATTGCAAGGTCTCCAGTGTATTTAATTAATTAATTAATTTGACTTCTTAGTTTCTCACAAATAGTAAAATTTGGCTACATAGGAGACTTAGGAGAAATTTGTGAATTAAAATTCTCAGCAGTGGTTTTGCTTGGGTCTGTTTGTTACTGTCATTTGTATTTGACCTTCCCGTTGGCAGCAAGTTACAAAGCAATTAATTCTCCATGCAGTGCCCATGTATTGTTCTTCCCACTTACATTACAATACTTGATGTAGGTGGTGGGAACTCCTTTTGACACATGGCAGATAATCTGGTCTCGGGCCTTATCACCTATGAAGTGTAATGCCTTAAGTAACTGATTTCACATTACAGGGTTTGGTAGATGCCCTCAGGAGAAATCAAAGCTACAGGGAAACATTTATCTGCCCTTACTCCTCTCACTATTCAATCTCAATCTCTGGCCTAAGGATATCTGAAAATTGGATAAATGTTCTTGAGTAGATATATTCTATATTTTATCCAGAAGCATTAGTTGTTCCAACAGAGGGTCAATCCTTATTGCCAGAAATGGTTGGTCAGAGGTTTGTTTGTCTGCTTATTTATTTTAAGACTACCAATGTTTCAAATGGCTTAATCAATGAAAATTTGATTATTCTTCATCAGCTAGTTATTCTTTTTTTTAATCACAGAAATAAAGTAAAGGCTATTATTATTATTGAGCACCATTAAATCCATATCTAAACACTACAATAGAAGCTGGAATAATACTGTACAGAGCCAAAAGAAACCAGAAGTACCTGGGATTTCACTATATGTCTACCTTCCATGATGAGATTTAAAAACTTTCAGCCTTGGAATATGCTATACCTCCAGACTTAGTTTGTAATTTTACCTTAGTCTTTAGAAAGAACTCAATCCATAATTCCTTGGTGCATATTTCTTTCCCCAAAACCAAATACTTTCTGCTATTCCTGAATATTTATAGTTCTTTGAGAGGGATTTCTAAATTACTAGAGATAAAGAATTATATAACTTTACTGATAATATAAATAACCTGCTTTACAGTTCAAGCCATTTACCATGGAGTGAGTTACAGGTTCTTAGGTAGAAGATTACCAATCTTGTCATCCCTCACAGTATTACAACATAACAATATTTTAATTAAATTTCATATATCAGGTTTTCTGTTAGGTCTTAATATTTGTGAGTATTTAATTATGTACTTTATACTTGGTGGGACAATATGATCCATTGTGACCAACAATAATTTGAAAACTCTGCTTTAAGGCAATATATATATTCTCCTGCAGCATGGGTATGTGGATCTGTGAACAAGCATCTGTGCACTTATATGTTTAATCTTATGTCTCACAATACTACTTTTAAGTGTCGCCATCTGGTCTTTTACTTTTACGAAAAAAATAGATTAAATCTCAATGTGTATATGTGTGCATGTAATATTATTTGGTTAAAGAATGCTAATTTTATCTTAAATAATTTTAAATCAGGATGTACTGAATGCATTGAGTCTACATAACTTATTCTAGAGGTTTGTACTCATGAACAGTATTTTCTTAGATACCTTTAACTTCCAGGAATTTGACTGGCTCAGGGATTCATTAGCCTTCTAATAATGTCAAAACAGTTTTTGACATTCACTTGGAGTGGAAGTTATTCAGAAAAGATGCTTTCTGGGATTCACACATTATGGCTTTTCATAATCCACTCCCACTCTTACGCCCACATATTTTTCTCAGAGATGAAATTAGTGCCACAGTCAAGAGTTCATAATTGAATTGCCATTGTTATTCAGTGTTTATATTACATGCAAAACAATAATCAAAGATTAACTAAAGGTCAAGACACAATGGATTAGGAAACAAGCAAACACACACACAAATGAAACTGGCAATTAAGGTTAGAAACACATTAAAAGTGGCAAATTCCTTCTTTTTGAAGGCGTATCTACAGCAAATAAATGTAAAAATCAAATTTGATAGTGACAGAAGTTATTTTGTTCATATCATGAGCATTTATAGCAGACATGGCACCAGGCAAGTTCATAGAGTTGCAAAAATTGAAAACACAAAAGACTTATTAAGGCCATCAAGTTCATCTCATACTCAGTGAGAGCTTGTTTAGAGAAAGAATGATGGATGATTCTAATTCTAAGTCTTCTCTAGTTTGAAGTATTTTGAGAAGCAACACTTCTGCTACTCCTCATTTTAATTCAGTAAGGTCCCAACCTAACAAAACATTTTCGTCAAAAACATGCCCCCATATATACACATGTATACCTTGAGCTCTGCACAAATTGGAAAAAATACTCTTCTTCAAACATGGTTGCTCCTGTCTTTACTTTTACTTTTGCATAGGCTTTTGTCACTGCCAAAATAGCCATCCCATACTTTCCATAGCATCTCTCCCAATCATTCTAGCTCATCACAAAGGCAGTTGCTTTTCACTGTCTTCCCTTGTCTCCTAAAATTCTATTTTTATTTTTGATTTTTAACTTTTATTTTGAACTAATTTTAGACCTTCAGAAAAGTTGTAAAATACTAAAGAGACTTAACGTTTATTTTTCCTTCATTTCCTTTGTTAATGTCTTAACTATAATACAATAATAAAAATTTGAAAATCAATCAATATTGTTACAATATTATTAAAAGTCTACAGATTATATTCAAATATTGTCAGTTTTTGCTTGTGTTGGATACATGGAGCTGTATGGGACTGGGATTCATGAAAGAAGTTGTGGTTGAATGTACTTATTCAGGAGTTATCAGCATATAGAATATTTATTACTATGGGATTGGATGAGACCACAAAGAAAGTGAGTACAAATAGAAAATAAGATGTTCAAATACTGATCACTGGACACATCTGTCACTTAGAAATTGGGAAGATGAGGATCATTCACCAAAGAGATTCAAAAAGAATGCCAGTGAGGACTGAGTTAAACCAACCAGTTAAATTGCTACTGAAACCTATTATGAAAACAAACCAACCAACCAACAAAACAGATCAGCTATAGAAATAAATATTGATGGTGCAGGAAATAATTTTTAAGTGAGAGAAAGGAGACCCTGAATAGGAAATAATCTGATCCTATGCATCCAATGCAAAGTTGAAATGGTGTCTTAGTTTTCCCAGGCTACTGTAACAAAATGCCACAATGGGGTAGCTTAAAGCAGTAGACATGTATGGTCTCACAGTTCTGGAGCTAGAAATCCAGAATCAAGGTGGTGGCAGAACCGTGCTTTCTCTAATGTCTGTAGGAAGGAATTTGTCCCATGCCTCAAGCCTGGCTTCTGGTAGTTTGCCAACAATACATGGTATTCTCTGACTCAGTCATCACCTAGTGTTCTTCTCTTTGTCTGTGCCCAAATTTCTCCTTCTTATAAGGAAGCCAGTCTTATCGGAATAAGAGCCCACCCTGCTATAGTATTGCACAATTTTAACTTGCATAATTCTATCTGTAACGACCCTATTTCTATTTAGGGTCACATTTTGAGTTATTGGGGATAAGGACTTCAACACATCCTTTTGGGAGACAAATGCAATATGTAAAAATGGATACAGGACCAATACATCCATAGGTAATAGTTTTGGGAACATGTAAAAATTGTCTTCTGTAGGATTTAATTTTCCACAGTGAAATGAGATACAAGATTACCAGCTAAGAATGAGGACTAGAGAGAAGGTATAGAAATAAGGATACATAATGCAAGTAGTTTTGACAAACTTACCTTAAATACAGAGGCTTAAAACAGTAAAAAGTCATTTTTTACTCACAAATAATCTGGATGATAGCCTTGTATAAACTATGGTTTTTAGCCTGTGTCCAATGTGTGGTTCCACAGACTTAAACATGTGGCTCCATTCAGAATGCAGGCAGGGTCAACAGAGTGAGTATGGAGAAGAAACACAAGTTTTTAACTACCTTCGCCTACAAGTAACTCCATAATCTGCACTCAAAATGCATTGACAAGAATGTGTCACCTCTGTCCTAGAAATATAGTTCAGCTGCGTAACTAGGAGGAGGAAATTGCATTCACGAGCATACAGCTGAACTCTGCTTTAGAATAGTTGAAAGTTAGAGGAGAAATAAAGGTGCATTCTTTTAATTGATTAGGAAAATAAAAACTACTAAGTATAGGGAAATTACTGAGCAGCACTAAAGTATCTTTGAGGTTTATAGTTTTCAAGTGAAAATATTTAATATGATTTGGTAGTATTTTTAAAGCTTGTGATTATGGTTTTTAAAATGACAGTAGTCAGTATGATTGTGATCGTTCTTCCTATGGGAAGTAGGAAGATAGTTGGATTTAATCATACTGGAGTTTTGCCAGAGAGTTTCAAGTGAGGGGGGCAAGAGAGTTGAGGGAATAAGGAAAGGGTTAATTGTAAATTGGAATGTGGAATCTAAGCACAGTAGGGAAAACTCAGTGAGTGGCAATAAAACACTGTAGGGTCAACATATTGATGGTCCCACTAGGATTAAAAAAAAAAATTAAAATTTGAGTCAAGGACAAGAGGTAGTGAGGTTGAAACATAGAAGTTGTGGCCAGATATTGAGATGTTTACAAATGGGTGCAACAGTGAGAGGCAGGGTAAAGGAAAAGAACAATAGGAGGTGGGGATATTGGAAATATCCTTTCTGTGAATATTGAAATAATTAGGAATTATGTTAGAAGAGTGGCCTGGGATTTTCAAAGGAGCTGGTGTGTTTCACAAAGTAGAGAGGGCTATCTGGAAGTGGCACTGAGTGGAGGGAAAGATGCCTATTCCACCCCCAAAGCAAAGATATATTTGAGAGGAAAGACACCCACCATTAAAGACTGCAAGAAAACAAAGTCTCGGGGCACAGTAAGAATTTTGTTTATAAATGGATGATGTAGGAAAAGGAAAAAAAAAAAAAACAAAGAATTATGTGGATGAAAGAGTATGAATTTCAAAGGATAAGTGAAAGATTTATGACTGTTCAGAGGGGAGTTAGATTAGGTCAGGTGAGGGGATTTACAGAGCTAGTTTAGGATAAGAAGAATAGTTGATGAGAAATGACATTAGAAAAGTAATTAATTCCAGCAGCTTTAATCAGTTACCTGTTAATTTATATCTTTTTCTAGCTATCCTTGGAGCACAATCTCTTTTTTTTTAATAGAAATTGGTGCAGCCACATGGAGGTAAACACACAGACACATACAAACTACCCATGGAGATATTACCTGGAATGTAAATCACATGTACAATATTTGAGAGGCCAGAATATAAATCAATAAAAGTTTCAAATGCATCATAAAAGCCAATATTGTTTAATCATCAAAGGGAAGAAATTTAGTTTATTAATGCAATAGAGGCTTTTTTTTTTATTTTGTGGTGTTTTGTTGGAGATGTTTTGTTTGTTTGATCAGTGGTCTTATAAAGGAAAGATAATTTATTATCTAAATCAAGAGAGTCCCTTTACTGTGGTTATAATAATCAGCATTTAGAAATACTAAGGGAAATTCATAGTGATTTAAAACTAAGGAAATTATAATGTTCTTTCCAAGTTTAGTAACTGTTCATATAGCCTCCAAGAGACACAATTTCGTTTCAAGTAAATGAAGGACGATTATCACTAATATCATCATAGGCAGGGAACATGCAACCAGGGTCTTAATTAATGTAAGTGTTATTTGACTTTTCCTAATTAGGATGTTTGAATATTGATTGTATGATCGTTAAATAAAAAATAATGGAAATTTTAAATATCTTATTAAGATTTAAATCATGCAATACTGAAAATTGTTATAGATATTACTGGTGGTAGTCATAGCCAGTACTCTTCCTTCTCCAGGTATAGTCAGTTCTTCTGTAAGGCTTGTTTTGAAAATGTAAATCTGTTTTAATTCAATTGATATATTTGGGTACAGTTTGAGCCAAAAGAGGACTTTGTGCTTATGCATTAATTCTTTGTGAGAAACACCAGGTGAACACAGAAAATTGTACCCAGCTGAACTGAGCCATGGAGAAATACACCCACATCAAACATCTACCATCTCAATCCACCACATGTGCTATCAACCATACTCATTCACATCTGGTATTAGAACTTTCCATCTGATTTCAGATAACCTTATTTTCCACTAGTTCACAATAACCTAGAAAATAGGATAATGCTGACACTCAGTTCTGCAAGCAAACTTCAGATCTTTTTAAGGTAAATGGCTACATTTATAGCACTATGTATGCCTTTCTTAACTATTGAGTAAGTATAAAACTATGCTCCCATTTTTGTTTCCCATGTTTTTGTTATTTGTTTTTTTACTTTTTTTTACTGTGTTTGACTGATGAAGTTTTTAAGTGTTGTTCTCCTAATCCCATGCTTTGAATAAATTCTGTGAGTTATGTTTCATGATTTCACATAGCATGATGATTTTTAGGAACACCTATGTTGCATTATAGCAGAACTGACCTAAATGAAAATTCCACTTCTCAGTCTCACTGCAGTGGGGTAGTCTGGATCATGCGTTTTATTTTGGCTACTGGATGTAAGCAGAAGCAACCTGTAACTTCTGAAACATTGTATAGGTTACCAGGCATATAACCTTCCAACTGTCTCTCTTTCTGCCTCATCAACATGGGAGGTCATGGTTCCAGACCATGCAGCTGTGGGAGGTGGAGCCTAGATAACTAAGTTACCTAGATTGAAGGTCTGCTTGAAGGAAAGTTTCTTTCATGAAATTGTGAGAATAACAGCAGACTTTGTATGAAAGAGATCAGATATTTATAATGGTAAATCCCTACAAGTTTGAGGTTTTCTTTTATTGGTGTATAACTTACACTATTTTGACTGATACATAAGCAAAAATCAGTTCTATGAGTTTGGGATATAGAGTGCTTCAAATAGACTTAGGTTTTTAACATTTCTCTTTATTAATTTTACAATGAATGCACGCATGAGGTGTTCTATATCAGAGACAGATTTTTTTTATTGAATGCATTACAGCAAGTAACAAGGAAAATGGTCTCCTCCTTATTAATCTTTCCAAGAGCTAGATAGCCCCTTGCTTTACTGCTTTTAGTTCCTGGAGATGTCTGCAAAATCTTTAGCTTCATTGCTCCTTGAAATGTGCCTTAAGAGATAGCAGCTCCAGTCTTCCTTACACTTTCTAACTTTCTAGGAACCTTGTCTGGGCTGTAACCATTGACCACCTCACAGAGATAAAAGTTTTCTTAACCTTTTGGAAGAGATCAATTAACTAGAAAAATAGCTACGGATTGAAGTCTAACAGTATGTGAAGTGTCTTTGGAGGCTAGGGTATTTTACAGGAACGCTGAGAAATCCAGGATAGTTTTATTTTCCCACACATATTAAGGCAATAAAGAATATATCACCTTTTTCCTCATCTTTTGAAAAGTTACCACAATTATTTTAGGATCCGAATTGAGTTATATACAATGTTTCTGATATTTGACAAATTATGTTCTTATTTTAATGGCATATGGTTATTCTGTCCTCCAGATAAAAGGAAACACTATTAGCCATTGTTTTTAAATTTCTAAATAATTTATGGTTCCTGATAATAGTAATAGTAGCTAACACTGTTAAAACACTAATTTTGTGGCAGGTACTATTTTAAATGCTGTATTATATCATTTATCCCTCACAACAATCCAATAATTTTAGGGCTATTAGCAATCCCATTTTGCAGACAAGAACCAAGGTAAATAGAAGTTAAGAAACTTGCCCAAGGTCACACTGTTAGGAAGCTATATGGTTATTATCTAATCCCAGGCAATCTGAATCTAATACTCCATTCTCTTAATTATTGTACTCTGCACTCTCAATATAGTTAAGGACTTTCACTGCTGACTTTGTCCCATGCTTATCAAATTTCAGAGATTTCATTGAAATGATACAGAGATCATTAAAATGGATTGGTTGAATTAACAACTTTGAGACAACTTTGAATTGGTTGAATTTACAATGTTGTCCTGTAGGACAACCAGTACACTAAGGTTTGGGGAAAACAGCCAAACAAAAACATACAAAATAAAAAAGTACTGTATTACAAGTTTGATGTGTGGTGAAATTGAGATAGGACCTTTAGATAGGCCCTTTTCACTCCCTTTAACTCTCTGCTCTGTCATTCCTACCTGACATAAAACAGGAGCTGCAATATAGTGAGGACAGTAAACTATTGTCATGATGGCACACCAGTTCTTCTTAGTAGGATGTTCTTGCCAATAGCTGTAGGTGCACCATCAATTCCTCACCATTCCTGTTTCCTCCAAGTTTTTCAACTACAAGAGACAGTTAGTTGAACTAATAGAGACAATTCTTATAAAAAGGCAGAAAAAAAAGGGAAGCATGATCTTTTGTCTCTAACCTCATCAGGAAGACAGCAAGAGATACATTGTAATATTCATGAAGGGGAATAACTCAGATGAATAAATTCTCAAAAAATAGGCAAAATTTAGTAGCATGACTTCTGTAAGATAAATACAACAAATTTGAGGAAATTCAATAGTACCAGAAGATCCAGAAATAATGCACAAGACAGGACAAGAATTACAAATCAGTATATTGCATATCCTCAAAGTGAAATGGCAGGGCATTGAAAACATAGTAAAGGAAAAATAAATGACAAATAAAAAGCAATTATATGTGATGATATATGATACTTGCAATCATAAACTCAATAGATAAGTCAGAGAACAAAATGAATATTGCTGATTAATAAAGCAGCTCGGTGACTAGAAGCTAAGTCTAATATTCAATAAGAAAGCATCAGCAAAGGATGACTAGAAAATGGAAATGTAAAAAAGTGAGGCATTATTGAGGACAGAAACTGATGAACTCACATTTAAAATGAATTCCAAAAACACACAAAAAAATAATGTGAAGAAAATGCATATTCTGGCATAGATATTTGAAGAAATAGTAACAGGGAATTGTTAGAATCAGAAAAAAATATAAGATGTCAGATTGAAAAAGTTGTGGTATGCCAAACAGGGTAGAGGAAAAAAAAATAATTCACAACTAACAACAATACAGGCAAAATTAAAAATATGGGATACAAAGATGAAATTCCACAGCCACCCAAAGTGCAAAATCTATAATTGAGTAATAATTAGATTGACAACTTTCTCAACAAAAACATTTTATGTACAAAGTAATATTTTTAAAGTGTGAAAGGAAAATAACTTCAAATTAAAATTTTTACATCAAGGAAAATTATAACTTAAATATGAGGGCAAAGTGGATATATCAAGGGACATCTTAACCTCAGAAGTTTAACCAAATTACAAATCTTTTTAAAAATACAGTTGGAGGGAATATTTTAATACAATGGGAGACATGTGAAAGAATATTTTGATATATTGATAGAGTGCAATTAAGTAGCTAAATAAAGTTTGCTCTAGCAAGAAAAAGCAGATCCAAAAAAAAGGTAAGATATGCATAAAAATACTGGAGATAGATATTTCTATATAAAAAGATGTATTAGGAATTGGAGGGAATACACGTATGTAAAAATCTAGTAACAAAAAGTACTTCCAGAAATATGGAAACTTGATTTCTATAAGAGACATAATTGAAAACAAAGGGTGCATAAATATTTAAAAATTTGTGAATAAGATGTCTCAGGCAAATATGATACAAAAGAGTTCTGTGGTAGAATTTTTTAATCAGAAGATCTAGAAAATAAAAAAAATCATAATAGACAAAGAGGGATATTATTTAATATCAATAGTAAACATAAGTCAAGAAGATATTATAATGAAAACATATGCATCTAATGAAATATCCTCAAAAATACATTAAGTGAGGGAGGGGCAAGACGGCAGTGTAAAGAGGTGTGGAATTTAGTTAGTCCCCATGACGTAACTAATAAACAACCAGGAACAACTAGTAAATAATCTGGAACGACTGCTGGGGGACAACCATGATTGTCCACACATCATACACCAACCTGGAATGAGTGGAATGGCTGAGATCACAACATAAAAGCTGTAAGTGAAAACTGCAGAACCGTGCTGGGATCACCCTTCCCCCATGGCAGGCTGAGCTGTAAGACCTTGCTGTGGGAGAAAGCACCATTCCCAGAACAAGTGAATACAGCTAAGTTTAGCTCCAACTGGGGTTTTAATTAACAAATGTGGATTGCTGAATACAAGCTACAAACATGGACAAACCCCTAACAAGGAGCAAAGTACCCTGAGGCTGCTCCCAGTGGAGAGGAGGTGGGGCTGATGGAAAAATAAATAAATAAAATAAATAAATAAAATATATAGGCTTTTAGAGACAGCTGACCTTAGAGAGCCAGAAAACTCCTGTGTCCTGGAAAAGGGAGCCCAGAAGACCAGGTGATGTCTCTGGCCAATGGGCAAAACTGGGGGGCTGTGGACTGTAAAGGTCTTTCTTTCTCTTTTTCTCTCTCTTAATCTGAGCATCTCAGTGGAGAAAGCCCCAGCCATTTTCAGTTTGCAGCACTCAAACCCAGACAGGGGTGGAGTTAACAGATTCAGAG
This sequence comes from Choloepus didactylus, assembly GCF_015220235.1. Classification (NCBI taxonomy): domain Eukaryota; kingdom Metazoa; phylum Chordata; class Mammalia; order Pilosa; family Megalonychidae; genus Choloepus; species Choloepus didactylus. The sequence continues at coordinate 34,572,675 of NC_051309.1, forward strand.
AGACAAAGGAGTAATTAAAGTGCAGAAGATAACTCCATAGGGTTGTGTCTTCCATAAGATGAAGGAGTTGGGGCCCAGTTCTAGTGCCTACCTTTCCTTCAGAACTCAGGCCCCAGGGCCTGGGGGGAAACAGTCAAAGCAGAAACAACTTAACCTGAGAATTAAAGAGTCCACACATCTTTACATCAGTGGGGAGCAACAGGCTCACAGGTGCCACCTGCTGGGCAGGTTAGGAAAACCAAAGTGGCTGGAGGCCTCACAGGAAAGTCTGTCAATCTTCCAAGACACACCCTCAGTGAAACATGATACTGAGTATAGGCCTATTCTGAGACCTGAATCCCTTCTGTTCTGGGAAAATATGATTGGGATAATCAAGGAAACCAGATGCCTAGACAACAGAAAACTACAAATCACTAAGGAAAATGAAGATATGGCCCAAAGTAACAAACTTACACCTCAATTGAGAAACAGTTGATATATCTTTTCACTTTAGTGAAACAATCACTTAAAGATTTTCAAATAAATATGCTAAATAAATTCAAAAACCAAGTTAATGAGTTTAGGGAAGATATGGCAAAAGAGATGAAGGACATAAGGAAAACACTGGGTGAACATAAGGTAGAAATTGAAAGTATGAAAAAACAATTGGCAGAATCTATGGAAATGGAAGGCACAAAAAAAGAGATGAAAAACAGTGGAGACATATAAAAGCAGATTTCAAGAGGCAGAAGAAAACATTCAGGAACTGGTGAATAAGACACCTGAAATCCTACACACAAAAGAACAGATAAGGAAAAAAATGGGAAAATATGAGCAACATCTCAGGGAACTGAATGACAACAGGAAGCACATGAATGTACATGTCATAGGTGTCCCAGAAGGAGAAGAGAAGGGGAAATGGGCAGAAACAATAATAGAGGAAATAATCACTGAAAATTTCTTATTTTCTTAATAAAATTTCTTATTTCTTATGTCTTATGAAGACATAAAATTACAGATCCAAGAAGTGCAGCATACCCCAAACAGAATATATCTGAATAGACCTATGCCAAGACATTTAATAATCAGGTTATCAAATGTCAAAGACAATGAGAGAATCCCGAAAGCAGCAAGAGAAAAGTGATCCAACACATACAAAGGAAGCTTGATAAGACTATGTGTGGATTTCTCTGTAGAAACCACGGAGGCAAGAAGGAAGTTGTGTGATATATTTAAGATACTGAAAGAGAAAAACCACCAACCAAGAATCCTACAGCCAACAAAACTATTCTTCAAATATGAGGGAGAGTTTAAAATATTCTCTGGCAGACAATGAGAGAGTTTGTGAACAAGATATCTGCTCTACAGGAAATACTGAAGGGAGCACTACAGACAGATAGTAAAAGACAGGAGTGAGAGGTTTGGAACAAAATTTTGGGTGATGGTAGCACAACAATTTAAGTACAATGAACAAAGATGACTGTGAGTGTGGTTGAAAGAGGAAGGTTAGGGGCATGTGGGACACCAGAAGGAAATAGGGAAAATAAAGACTGGGACTGTATAACTTAGTGAAACCTATAGTGCTCAAAAATTGTGATAAAAAGTACAAATGTTTTTACATGAGGGAGAACAAGTGAATGTCAGCCTTGCAAGTGGTTAAAAATGGGGTGGTATTGGGGAAAAATGTTATCAGTGCAAACTAGAGACTATAGTTGATGGGAACATTGTATTCTGCTTCCTTTGATGTGGCAAGGGAAGCATACCATAGCTAGATACTGTGAGAGGGGGATATAAGGGAGGGGTGTGGGGCTCTTGCCATTGGTGATGTTGTCTAACTCTTTTATTATACTTCATTTTTTAATTAAATTCTGTTTTATTGAGATATATTCACATATCATACAATCATCTATGGTGTACAATCAACTGTTCACAGTACTATCATATAGTTATGCTTTCATCACCCCAATTTATTTTTGAACATTTTCCTTACACCAGAAAGAAACAAAATAAGAATAAAAAATAAAAATAAAAAAGAACACCAAAATCACTCCCCATCCTAACCTATTTTTCATTTATTTTTTGTCCCCATTTTTCTACTCATTCATTCATACACTGGATAAAGGGAGTGTGATCAACAGGGTTTTCACAATCACACTGTCACCCCTTGTAAGCTACATTGTCATACAATTGTCTTTGAGTCAAGGCTACTGGGTTGCAGTTTAACAGTTTCAGGTATTTACTTCTAGCTATTCCAATACATTAAAACATAAAATGTGTTATCTATATAGTGCATTAAAATGTCCACCAGAGTGATCTCTCAGCTCCATTTGAAATCTCTCAGCCACTGAAGCTTTATTTGTTTCATTTTGCATCCCCCTTTTGGTCAAGAAGATTTTCTCAATCCCATGATGCTGGGTCCAGATTAATGCCCAGGAATCATATCCTGCATTGCAAGGGATATTTACACCCTTGGGAGTCAGGTCCCATGTAGGGGGGAGGGCAGTGAGATCACCTGCTGAGGTGGCTTAGTTGGAGAGAGGGCCACATCTGAGCAACAAAGAGGCACTCAAGGGGCGACACTTTGGCACAATTATAAGCAGCTTTAGCCTCTCCTTTGCAGCAACAAGCTTCATAAGGGCAAGCCCCAAGATCGAAGGCTCAGGATACCAAGCCATCAGTCATCAATTTTTTGAGAACATCAGCAACAATCCAGGTAAGGAACTCCAACACTTCCACATTTTCCCCTAGCTCCTCAGGGGGCCTCTGCGTATATATTTTTATTCTGCACACAAATTACTTTGGGATGTGTTGATATTTCACCCTAACCTACACAAACCTACCATATCTCACTTCCTATTCAATGTTCCATGTAATTGTGGTGTTTGAACAAGTTGACTGTAGAAGTTATATTGTCTAGGAAATATAGATCCTATACCAAATAAACATCTCTTCATTTGGTCACACATGGAAATTGATGTTTTAACACACAGTCTGCTTCAGCCTTTGCCCTTTCGCCTCATTTGCCCTACTTAAACAGATCTGCTTCATTCATATTTCTAATTGAAGTCTGGGCTTTTTTTCTGCTTTTTTAAAAAAGGTCCTGTATATGTTAATACTGACATTCATGTCTGCTGAGCGCTAACTCTGAGTTTCAGGTGTCACACAGATACCCATATATTTGCTCTGTCTATATTTTGGTTGAGTTGAAATTCAGAGAATCAATTCAACCAAAAATACAGCTAGTAAATATTAACAAGTGACTACCTGATTGGTAGTGGATGCTTTATAAATGCTAATTCCAACCCCTCCAAACCAAAATTAATGGCTAGACAAGCAAGGCAAAAATAAATCACCATGATTCCTAGATTTTGCCCCAAGTAAAATTGCTGCCAAGCACAGTTCATCTGAAGTGCTGTCTTCTTATAACCAGGAAACACCTAATGATTTATTACATGCAAGATCCTCAGAAAGAGTGGTACTATTTTTACTCTCAAGTCAATCAGATTAATTGCAATGGACTAAATGGAGTGTGTGCTTTGGAATTAGGCCCACCTATGAGATATTTTTCAATAGTAAGGAATGTATTATGTAATGCAAGCCAACCAAAATAGCAAAAAACAATATCAAAATTCCTGAGGGTAGGAAGTTCCAACTGATCTAAGAACTAATTATTTAATGTATTTTTTCCTGAAATGCCACAGTAGTAATGATACCTTTCTCTTCAAAAATGTTAATTTTGTTTTAATTTGCTCAAATGAAAAAAAAAATATATGTAAGAGTGGAAAATCTGACATTATTAGTTTGGTCTCCTAAATTTGGATATATTGCAACCCCCACCGAAGAGGAAGAGTGATATATACAGAGAAATAAAAATAGTTTGTTTATTGTAAAAATGTTGATTTAGTTTTAGAGTTTTAAAAATTCTTATTTTTATGTGTCCTAAAATAGATAGAATCCATATTTCTTCCTTATTTTGACTTCATTTCAATTTGGCTCCAGTTAACCTTTGCAACTTGTTCAATGAGAAACTCCAGTGAACTGTATCACCATGAACAATTAATGGTTGAGTGGTCTATAATAAATGAAAATGCCACCACTGCTTAGCAATTAGCTTAGGATCATCTCCAACCACTTAGACCCTTTTCTATTTGCAGCATTAAAACATGCTGGATGATTTAAATTATACTTAAAGCAAACAGCAATATTCAATTATTAGTGGATTCATTGTGCAGAATTGTCACCATTATGATTAAAAGCCTTCGTGAAAAACAATTAATTTGGTGTCTTGTTACTAGGTCAAATATAAAAGTGAATTCCCTTGAGGAGAGAATTATGTTGATCAGTGCAGACCCTTTAAAATGCTTTGATCTAAAACATTAATATTATTCCTTTAAGAAAAAGTTGCAGGACTTACGATGACAAATATATCTCCAATCTTAGCCTAGGAAAAAAATAAAACTTTGTCATTTATTTTTCTTGCTAAAAGAACATGGTGACAGGTAAAAGGGAAATAAAAGCTTCAATTTACAGTGAAATCAGGTATATTCTCATATTTCAAATCTATCTTTGGGAACTCAATTACTCATATTCAAGGGAGGAATGGCAGCTAGACAAAGCATTTGACTTCCCATAAAAGAGTTCAAGTACCAAGAAGATAGCTTTCATTTCAAACCCAACAGCATAAAACACAAATAACTATCTCATCTGACTAAACCACTGAATTAAAAAAAAAGAAAAAAGAAACAAAGCAAGGCACCATTTTTCTTTTCAGCAACTGTTCTCAAAAGGAATATAAAAGAACTGTTCTTGACTTATTTGTAATCCCCTGGGTGAGGTAAGGAGAGAGAAAATATCACCCTTTTCTTTTGGAAATTACCTTCTGCTTGCATTTACATTCTTACACAAAGGAGGTAATATTTAATATCATTCTTCTCTATCAGCCTTGGAATCAAGGGGGGATGGTGATGCGATGATGTCATTTCTAATATTAAATTCTTTGTGTAAGACTATTGTCCAATCCTGTTACTTAATCCTTTATAATATATCTCTATCATCAGTATTTTTTTTCTATTAATTAAATTCTTTATTTGAGTTCATACACAAATTTATTACATCATGAATTGCTATGCTTTGGATTTTTCATGCATCTCAATGAGAAAGGAAGGAAATTTTAAGAATTCATAAAACTACTAACTGGGAGGACATTTCATTTGGTTTAACTGTTTAATTGCATAAAAGACTATATAATACCTCCATTGAGAAATGTTGTGATTGTAGTTTCACATGACAATCCATTAGCTGTCTTGATCTTATTGAACAATGTATCAATGATGATATCTCATGGTTTTCTTTTCTGTACATCATCCTATATAAGTTTTTCTTTATTTTCTCTGTTTTACCACACATAATAATACCTATGTATGTTTCATCATTTGAATATGAGGATAGTGGCTTTACTCATCTTTATATTCCTTATAGTTAGCCTAGTATATGACCTACAAATATTTGCTGAATGATTAAATGAGTGACTTAGTAATTGACATAACTGTTCATTTATTCAGCAAATATTTTGAGAGGCTACTGAGACTAGAACATTGTGCTAAGACGTGTACACAGTGATAGACAAAATAGTATGGTACAAAAATCTGTCCAATAATACTGTCTGCTGGTATTATTTTGATATCCATAAATCCATATTAGTATGACAAAATAAGACTTAGGTGTCACATGACTTATTCTTTGGCCAAATAGTTTGGCCAAAATCCAAGAACAGATTCTCAGAAATTTCTTACAGGATGCAAATCAATCTGAGATAGTTGCAATTAATTTACAGAAAATGATTAAACAAAACAAAATAAGAAAGAAAGAAAAAGAGTGAGAAAGAAGAAAAGGAAAGAAACTACTACCACTAATCTCTAAAGAACTGGGAATGATATGCTGTTTATACTCTCAAAACTGTATATAATAGGTTGGATTTGTTATACCCATTTTATAGTCAAGGAAAATAATTCTCAAAAATTAGTAAAAAAAATTATAGTACAGAATTTTGAATCAAGGGAATTCTACATCCTTTCATCTTACAATTTGGTCCTTGAATCAGTAGTTTGGACATTCCCTGGAAACTGGAATGGAGAATCTGAGACTCCAGAACTACACAGTCAAAATCTGCCTTTAAACATGTTTCTCATGTGACTTATATGCTTGTATAATATAACATTAGGAAAGCACTGCTTTAGTTTTCTTTATATTATTGCTACCATTATATTAACAAAATTAGGCATTATTTAAAATGCTTTGGCATTTCTAGAAATAACAGAGACTGAGGGTGTGGCAGCCCAGAGGTCAGAACACCCCCCCCCTTCCTTAGGGAAAATGATGGAGCCTTGAGCACGCAGCAGCCTGTGACCAGAACACAGACATTGAAGGTCATTGAGCATAATCACTCTTGGTAATCAACTTGAAAAAGACTCAACTCAGGCTTCTTTGTAACCAAATCTCGTGAGGCTCTGCTGAAATCAACTTTCAAGTGACTCAGCTGAGGGTTCATTGTAGCCAAATCTAATGAGACTCACCTGAACCAAATAAGGCACTCCCCTTTCTCTTGTTTGTGTGGCTCATTGACTTCCCTTCTCAACCTGCCACCATTGAGAAAGAGCCTCCTGTAAGTGAGCCTCTACTAAAATTAATGGGAAATTTTTGCCTGGTGTGTCTTTAGCCTTGGGATTGAGTCAGGCTGGCACATTTGTTCAGTCAGCCAGAAGGCCAGAGAACTGCTGGCTGCAGAAAGCTTGGATACTGGGAAGGGAGGATTTCCTGAGAAGAACCTGGAATGGCCTGCAACATCCATGTGGTGGGGGAGGCTGGCTATCCTCCTAGAGAAATGGTAACCAGTGAGAAAGTATGGAGATGCTTATAACTCCCCAGCAGGACTAATAGCCCTCCTGCCACAGGCCACAGGAGAATTGTGATTTCATAAGAAAAAGAAAGCTGCCAGACTGCCACAACTATAGCCTGGCTGCTTTTGTAGGCCCTGCAATCAGCTGTAGAAGAGGCCTTGATGGCCGAAGCAGCAGTTTGCCACCTGAAAGAGGAACTTAAGCTAGATAAGGAAATTCAGGTAGCCCAAGCAGAATTGAAAGATATTTTAAATAAGAGGCTATGCAAAGTAGAGGAAAATTTGGAAATATTAGCATGCCATTATGCTAAGGTAAGGGGGAGGAAATTAACTAAGTTCAAGTAAGATGTATTCTAACTTCTCCTGATTAAGATACAAAAGCTTGGGACCCAGTGGATTTTTTTTCAGATGATGAATATCCCCAGTCTGACTGGGAAAAGAAGAGGATGTAAATTTATTTGCCCTCTGGTCCAACATAAGATTAAGTCAGAGCATGTCCCAGCCCAACCAGGCCCCCAGGCAGATGAGGATGATGCTGCAGATGTAGCCACAGCCCAGCTGTATCCATTGAGCAAAGAATGCATGTTACAATGCAAGATTTTACCACTTCTGAATTATGAGAACTTGGGACTTAGAATAGGCAAAAACCTAAAGAACTTTTATCAAATTGGCTACTGCAGTTGTGGGATACTGGTGCAGGTGGTGTACTGCTTTTCTGGTATGAGATGAGTAAGTTGTCCTCGCTGACCATCCATCCTTTTCCATGTCAACACATATATTTGTTAACTCCTAAAATGGAAACAAATTTTCTACTTAGTTGGCTTATATTCCAATGTAAAGAGGTGTGGCCCCATTAGGGGATTTGCCTCATCAATCCCCTATTGGAATACCTACAAGATGTATTAATGGGGCTAGGGATGAAGCATGCAGTTTACACAGCAGGTGCCATTGGACTAGATGGTGTAACTTACACTGCAGGAATTAATGAGATAATTCTACATACTGCTCCCAATCAGTAGTTTGGGATTTTAGTGCCCATTATAAGCCACTTAGAAGACAGCCCATCTCACAGGCTGCTCAAATGATTGCATATCTGGGAAAGACAAATCATCTAAGGCAAAGGAGAGCTGGAGTCAAAGCTATGGGTCACATCCCAAGGGGACATGATGGTCCAAACTGAGTGTTGCATGGGCAAATATGGAAAGCTCTAATAGCTGCTGGAGATAAAATTGAGGATATTGATGGGCAGCCAAATGCAGTATTAGTTAAACTGTGGAGCAAACTGCTCAAGGAGCAGAGGTTTATTAAGCTTGAAGCCAGGTCACTAGAGGAGGATGTGAATTCTGGCCAAAAAAATATGGCCAGTATCATGTAAAGAGCCCTCTGATCCCCAGCTGAGGAGATCTTGGAGGTCCCTTTCCCCTAGCATATGGGGTAGGTTGAGATACCCAAATAAGAACCATGTACAGGGATACTTGGGATCAGAGGACACATATCTAACTATTTTTTGGTCCCCCACTGATGAACATACGTTTTTGGCCTTAGTAGACACTGGAGCAGAATGCATCTTAATATATGAGAAATAGCCACAAATTGGGAGCCCTACACTAACCATTGCTGGATATGGGGGTCAAAGTATTAAAGCAACACAACCACTAATGTTGATTGTCCAGTTACTACTTCAAATTACACAGTGTACGTATCTCCTATTCCAGAATATATATTGGGGATTGATATTTTGCAAAATATCATTTTGAAAACTACTGTATGTGAATTCCATCTCTGGTGGTGGGTGGTCCAAACAATCCAAAGAAGACAGGTTAAGTGGTCAACAGTAAAGTTACCCTCCCCCAGAAACAAAGTGGCAGTGCATCAATATAAGTTACCAGGGGGCCATCAAGAAATCACTGCCATCATTAAGGAATTTCAGATAGTGGGCATTATAATCCCCACTCACAACCCATTCAATATCCCAGTCTGGCCAGTAAGAAAAACCGATGGACCCTGGCAAATGATTACTAATTATAGGAACTTAATAAATAACTCCTCCTTTTGTGTAGCTATACCAACTATAGTACTTTGTTGTGGGACATAAGTACACAATTAGGCCAGTTTCATTTTGTGTTAGATCTTGCTGACACTTTTTTTCAGTATTTCCTTAGACCCCTCCAGCCAGCTTGTGTTCACCTTCATGTGGGAAGGACAATGGACATTTACCATGCTACCACAAGGATATATCCATAGTCCCACTATTTGCTGTGGTCTTGTAGCCCAAGATTTAAAAAGAGGTCACTCTTTTTCATTACATTGATGATGTTGTGTTAACAAGTAACTCTCTTGCATAATTGGAGACTGCCACCAAAGCTGTAGTGGCCCACCTCAATAACCAAGGTTGGGCAATGAACCAGGATGAATTGCAAGGCTGGAGTATCTGTCAAATTCTTGGGTGTTGTTTGGTCATGTTAGACTAAGACTATTCCCTCTGCTGTTGTTAATAAAATGCAAAATTATCCCACCCCACATACTCATAAACAGGCAATGACTTTTCTTGGTTTGTTGGGTTATTGGAGATCATTTATACCCCTTAGCACAAATCCTAAAATCTTTGTATATCTTAGTCAGGAAAGGAAAAACATGGGAATGGGACATTCCAGAGCAGGCTGTCTTTGAAAAGACTCAATGAGTCATCACACAGGCTCAAGCTTTAAAGGGGGTGGACCCAAACATGCCTTGTGATTTAGATACAGTCAGTACAAATATTGGCTTTGGATGGAGCTTGCAGCAAAGGTAACATGCAAAATGAATTCCCTCAGCTTTTAGTCTCAGCTTTGGATAGGGACTGAGCTATGATATAGCCCCTTAGAAAAACAACTATGCATTGCCTATAATGTTCTTCTGTAAGTTGAAAAATTAACTCAAAATGTCCTGTGTCATTGCACACTGCCATCCCCATACAGGGGTAGATAAAAGACATGACAAACAAACCACTTTCAAGGAGTGCTCAGTTGAGCACTCTGATAAAATTGAAAGTCTGTCTGCTGCAATACAGTGTCTTTAACAACAGCCCCTTAAGTGCAGAAATGTGTGATATTCTAGGAACCATTTCCTATGGAAAAGAACATTTGCCCCTCCCTGATGAGTCACCTGAGGTAGCTGTTTCTGTATCCGCCATTTATTGATGTGGCAGTATACTGGAGTCTGCCTGGCATACTGATGAATCAGCACACAGGCAGCCTACCACCTGGATGTCAGTAGCCATGCAACCTAGTACAGACAGTATATGGTGGGAAACTGAGCTGAATTAAGGGCTGTATGGATGGTCATTGTACATGAACCAGGAGATGCACTATTTGTACTAACAATTGGGCAGTGTACTAGGGCTCAACAGTGTGGATGGCCACATGGAAGCAAGAGCAATGCATCATTGTTAGCCATCCCTTATGGAGGAAATAAATGTGGGAAGACATCTGAGCAGCCTGCCACAAGCACAAGGTAACTGTTTCTGCCCATAACACTGACTCTTTACCTGGTAATATTAAAGCAAATGCTTTAGCAAAACTGTGTAGCCTGGAGCCAATATCACACGAGACTGCTGAATGGCTACATAAGAATACAGGACACTAAGGATGCCAAACTCTGTAGATGTTGGCACAGCAATTCCAGTTGTCCATCACAAAGCAACAGCTGAAAGATGTTGTAGACACCTGCCTCTCCTGCTCACTGATATACCAAGAAAGCTTCCTTACCAACTTTTTCACATCAGACATGAACAGATCCCACTCATCTGATGGCAAGTAGACTACATTGAGCCCCTTCCCTTATTTGAGGGTTCAAAATACGTCTTTACAGCTATAAACATGCTTACTGGATTGTTACTGGCCTTCCCAGTAGGAAAAGCTAATCAGAAGGCTCCAATACATAGCCTAGAGAAATTAGGTGTTTTCCTTGGGGTTGCCACACATGTGGACAGTGATAAAGGGATCCTCTACCAGACAATTAACCCAAGCCTGGGCTACTAATCATAGTGTCTTATGGACATTTCATTTTCCATATAACCCTATAGCAGCAAGGTTAATTGAAAGAATAAATTAGACATTTAAAAGAGCAACTCAAGTATGACAAATAATTCTTACAGCAGTGGACCTGTTGGTTATATCCAGGCCCCACCAGCCTCAATTCATGACATTGAGCAGCTCCTCCTACCCCCATTATGTTGGTAACTATGGGACCCACACAAAAGCACTGAAAATTCAGGAAAAAGGACTGGCAATTGCTGCAACCACAATGAGGTAATGAAAATAATTTGCTCTTGCCTACACAACAAGTATTTGAAAGTGGGAAAAATAAGACCAATTGGCCATGGTCCTGGCTGATGCAGGCATGCTGGTTGGGAATCCTATGTGGATGATGTATTAGGGTCACACAAAATTTAAGCATTAAATCAGTTTATAAAAGAAAAACAGCAACAACAATAAAAAAACCCACAAATTTTTATATAATTAATCCAGGACCACCAATACCCCTGAGAACTATGTGTATAACTTTATGGACAATCATTATGCCTAGGTTAACAATGGATGTAACCCAAGAAAGCTCCCTGCAAATTCAGGAAAAAAAAACATGGTATTTGAAACCCCCTCATAAAATCCCTTTTCTAGGAACACTTCTGTCTGCTAATGGGAATTTAGCTTGTAGTCTATTGGATCAACAGGACTTGCCTCTCATAGTTTCCCATAAACATTTTTGTTTGCCCTTGGAGTCATAACATACACCTTTCTTCAATAGGCTTCTGCAGTAATCTACATGCACAATAAATCTCAATGCTGAACTACCACCATCAGCTGCCACTGACACGCCTTGGACTGTGAACCCTGTGAATTGGTTTGTGTAGAACACCCTGCTGACAGAATTCAACATATCAAAAAATCTAAAAATAGAAATACTGAAATCACAGGACATCAATTGTCAGTAAAATGTTTTAATTCTTTTTCTTGGCCATAGTGGCATCACTTTGTAAAGTTATCTCTGTGTGTGTTGGGGGGGCTCCTAATGTTCTATTTTCTCTTATACTGTCGTTGTGGAATACAGATGCTGTGTATGTATGTAGCAAAGCAAACTGCTACATGGTGGTGAACAGTGGCTGTCCTGGGGTCAGAACCCCCTCCCTTAGGGAAAAGTGTGGAGCCTTGAGCTCACAGCAGCTTGTGTGACCAGAGCACAGACATTGAAGGTCACTGAGCCTAATCACTCTTGGTAATCAACTTTCACAAGACTCAGCTCAGGCTTCTTTGTAACCAAATCTCATGAGGCTCTGCTGAAATCAGCTTTCAAGTGACTCAGCTGAGGTTTCATTGTAACCGAATACAATGAGGCTCTACTGAAGTATATAAGGCACTCCCCTTCCTCTTGTTTGTGTGGATCATTGACTTCCTTTCCCAAGTGGCTGCCACTGGGAAACATACTCCTGTAACTGAGTCCCTATTAAAATCCATGGGGACTCTTTTACCTGGTGTTTTCTTTAGCCTTGGAGTTGAGTCATGCTGGAGCAGAGGGGTAAAATGCAAACTAGAACACATTCAAATGGAAGCACAGAAATTTTCAAACATATTTAAGGTCATTTATTTTGCAGGAAAAAAAAAGATGTTTTAGCATAGAAAAAGAGGGTGAAAAAGGAATGACAATGTAGGGAAAAGTCAAGGTTCAGTGGTTTGGTGAATTGAGTATATAAAACTAAGATTAGTATTATAAGCATAAGGTGATTTGTAAACTTCTTAAGGATGCTTAACACATATTCCTTTCTTTTTTTATTTCAGTACTTAGTAGGTTCTTATATTTGTTTGAAGAGGATTTGCTAATTGTGGTAATTAATTAAAGGTACAAAGTGAAATAGTGTCAGAAAATATCATTCTATGACTTGAATGTGAAATTTCAATGCAAATGATTGCCAGAGTACATTAGAATATATGCCATAATAAAAACAGAATTTACTGAAGTACCAGGCCATTTATGAAGCTCTGCTTTAGTTTGTGCTTTTTGTTTGTTTTGTCAAGTGCAGTTGTTCTTTTTCTTTCACATGCTGATCCCTAATGTCAACATTGGATAAGATCCTAGCAGAATATCTTACCTAAGACAATATGAATAAGCATAGAAAAACATTTCCTTTAGTTTAAGTTGTCCTGTACTACATATGATTTTCCAAATAAACCCTAGAAGTATATAAAGTGGAGAAAACAAAGAAATAACCTGTCTGAATCATGTAAATGGCTGTGAAGTCTATGGAGTATGGATAAAAGTTTCCTTTTATTCCATTTGGAAGGAAAAATAAACATTCAGAGGCCTTAAATGTCTGAATGCTTAGATAATCAACTCTTCCTTTCACTCTATGCTCAAACTGAGTATTTCTCTCTCCCCTTAAAACTCATTCATCATTGATATTTGTAGATTTACTGGAATCTCTACAAAAAACTTTAGTTCTCAAACACTTTCTCAAAAGAAAATAATTTGAGCACTTCAAATAATAATGAAATCTCTACACTATTGTCATCAACCATTAATGGCCTAGTATTATAGTGATCCATCCACAAATATTTAATGATCTAAAGTATCTGATACATAGGTATAAAGTAGGCTTAAAAAGAAAGGCATCATGTGACACTTGCCCTAAAAGAAATCATCTCACTATCTTAGTTTTCACCTCTTAAGCTTATAACAATAAGAAAATTGCCAACATCTCTGTGCCTCATTTTAAAATGAGGATAATACCATTCCTTCTTTCATCCATTTCCTCAATAAATATTTATTGGGTGAAAAAGACAAACAAAGCCCTCACTTCAATGGAGGGTAGGCACAGAGAAGATGGACAGTTTAATAGAAAGTAAAAATAATAATAATGATGATGATAAACTAGATATTATCATACAATAATAAATGCCATAAAGAAAGTAAATGGAAATAAAATGATAAAGAGTGACTGAGAGGTTAGTGAAATATATTTATATATGGTAGCTAGGGAAGCCATGTCTGAGTAGGTTATGTTTGAGACAGGAAGTAAGAGAAGATGATAATACATTAATCTCTTGAAAAGTCAGGAAGAAACATCCCAGATACATTAGAGGGCCCTTTACAGCATTATGAAGATTGGTGATGAACACACATATGCACAAATAACTTAAAATATATGTTAACATATAAATAAAATAAAACCAACATTAATGTTGTGTTTTAATACTGCAATAAAAATTCCAAGAACACAAATAGCAGTTACCATTTATTGAGTAGCAGTTTTCTTTTCTTAGAAGTTTATATTTTTTGTGCAATATTATCTCATAGATTTCTTAAAACAATCTTGATAAAGTGGTGTGTTTATTATGTCCATTTAAAAATTTAGTAGATGAGAAAACAGAGACTTAGAGAATTTAAGTAACTTATCTTACTTTAAGCAATAGGTAAATGGTTTAGCTGACCATTTACCCAGTTCTATCTGACCAGCAAATGCCTCTGTTTTCTTACCATAGAAATTTCAGTAGGAACTGTATAAATTTTAAGTACTATTGGAGACTGGAAGGAAAACTGTATAATCTAATTCATCAAGACATTTATCTAAATTAACCAAACTATCAATATATTTCCTTTCTAGCTTTAATGGTCATAAATAGGAAACCATAAATTAAACTAAAATAAGAAATCATCATTATTTTGCTCTTTGCTGCAGACCAATTTCCCATATTTATTAAGCTATAATGGTATATTTTAATCATTCCATTAAATGTTATAGGTTTTAATTCTGTACAAAAAAACCTATAGATTAAGAAGCAAACAAAATAAGGGCAAGATGCTTTGGTATGGTTGATACATCACTTTACATATGAGATTATTTATTAATATCTCAGCATTTATCAGTGTAAAACCATATGATTAAATCACAATTACCATGACATGCAGACATGGTATATGGTGTGCCATAGATTGCTACACACATGCACACACACACACACACAACAAATACACATATACACACAAATGTATAAACTAGAGTGCCTGGGTCAGATGGTATGCCAATAGAGCAAAGTGTCCCAAAACCTGAATGTTTCTGCATTATTTTTCTGTAAACCTACAACTTCTCTAATAATAATAATAGTAAATCTTGACTGTTGGATATATGATATTATGAGATTGACATTGCCAAACATTCAAAATGCAACAGAAAAAAAATGGAGATCACATAGAATTCTAAAATATGTATGTTACTAAATAGAGAAGACAAGGTAATTCAGGCCTCAAGTTAAGTTTAGATCTTTTGCAGCAATGATCTTCCTAAAAATATGCCTGCTCAATGATTATTGTCAATTCACAGAAACAGTATGTCCATATGAAACATTAATTATCTATCACTCTTTATGTTTATTTGTTTGGAAGAGGTAGTAAATATAACCAAATCCATTTTCTTAACCATAGGATAACTGAATATAATATCTCACAAATAAATATCCATCCATCAACAATATTATGGATGGTAGAAATCTGTGTTCTAATACTGCAATAACAATTCCAAGAACAAAAATAGAAGTCTGTAAATCATGATCAGAAAAGAGTTTGCCTTTAAGGACCAAATTTGTAGTTACCTCTTTAAATTTTTTAATATAATGGGTAAAATGTTTAAAATGATATATATTTGCTTATAAGCTCCATATTTTGTATCACTTTATTTTGCAAGACTACGATATTATGTAAGGAAGCACTAAGAGTGACCCATTAATTTCAGAGAGCTCATCATTTTATCTTAAACAAAAAAGTAAAAGTAATAAAAGTAAACAAAAAATATATAAAAATAAAAAAGTAAATATACTTTTTGTACAAGAAAACAAAAGACCACGAAATTCTCTTACTTACTTTGAGAGTATGAATAGAACAAGTGAACTAGGATTAGAAAGAAATGCCTATAAAAGGACAACTATAAAACTATTTTTAATGAAATTGGTCCAGGATGAGAGGAGACACAGTATAGAGCTGATTTGGGCAGATAAAGCATAAATTATATTTTATCTGTATATGTATATGTCTATATTTATATAGATATTTATATTTTATGTTACTTTATAAATATATTTTACTTTGTCTTGGGCTTTTTAGGGAAAAGGATTAGGAATGTTTGGAATATGGGATTTTACTATCAGAGGCTAGAACCCAGGAAGAGTATTTTTGGAAAATTAAACATACTATTATCCAAATAATATTATTTTCTGTAGCCAAATCATATCAAGCTGCTTTTTCACTGTAGTTAAATTATATTCAATATCATTATTTCCAACAATTGACTCCTGGAATTTTATTGTTACTTAAGGCAGCAATATAGCACAGTTTATTGACTTTTACTGCATACAGAATATACATTTACACTCTATTCATTAACCTTACAAAGATATTTGACTTAATGAAAGCACTTGGAAATGTTTGTTGCAGCTTATGTTATCAACATACGAAAAAAAAAAAAAAAACAGCTATTGTCTAGTGGCAGGATTCACTAAACCCAATTGATTGTTTGAAATGAGGCAGAACATAAATTGCAATAATTTATTCCAAGAACATAAATTACTTCATTGGGAAAGAAAATATGCCTATTTTCTAGAATGCATATCATTACAATATTCTGCAGCCTAGAGACAGTATATTAATGCATTTCTAAATTCAAATTGCTTCTGAGTTACAAAATCATTGTTAATTTTGCTGTGTTTTAATCGAAAGATTTTAAGAATTTTTGTTGTTTTTATGGAATGTACAAATGACAAGGGAAAGGTAAGTACAAAAATCATTCACTTCAAATCAAGCTAGAATGGTATAGTGGGCCAACAGCTTGACATCAAGAATGCTGGTCATTGAAATATATCATTAAAGTGTTTTCTTATATAAGAACATGTAAATATAGAGAATTTTTGATATTTAGAAATATAAGTTCAACCTGCAAGCAATTATATAACTCCCAGTAAGCTCTGAGGTAACTTGCTTGACCTTTTGTTATCAAGTTACAATTTGATGGTGCCCAGCATTGCCCTAGGTGCTGTAGATACAAAGTTGAATAAAGTAATATATATATTCTTATGGGTATGTTTTCTGTATGGTAAAAATTATATATTTCAAAGGATAATATTTTGAAAATAATGAGAACTTGGTCAAGGGAAGCAAATATATAATTTGATGTCTGCCAAGAGTTTCAGAATAATAGCAGTTTATTTGATGTGAACAAATGACAATAGATTACTGCTAAATTAGATTGAAAGACAAATAACTACCTCCCATACACAGTAATGTGAGAATAAAATAAGTCAAAATTATTTCTCTCTTTCAAAACATATTCATAAAATATACAGTTTAAGCTCAACGTCCAAAAACACCATGAATTGAGGAGATATATCTAGCCATGATCCAAATGAAAATAATAGAAAATATGGAAAAAATATAAAAATTGCTTGAGGCACACATTCATACTGAAATAAAGACATGTAAGTGCCCATTGGCTAATTAGGAAGAGGGAATTCAATGCAATGAACTGAGTTATATGCTTCTGCGGCTTAATGGAATAATAAGAATAGAAAATAGAAAATTAAGAAAAGAAAATATAATAAGACCTATGTCCATCAAATCAACAGACCTATATATTAAAATGACTCCTAGAAATATCATTAAAATTATAATTTAGTATATCATCTAATAAACATATTGGACATAGAAGAAGAGATAAGTAATGAACTTCTAGAACTGAAAGAGAAAATGTTGTCCAGAGGGCTAGAGGGATAAAAATATGAAAGAATGATTAAGGGATACGAATAAGTATAGAGATGAGAAAATTAACATCTACTCTGTAATCAGTTGACATTTAGGGAGGGAAATAATATAGGGAAAGGCAATATTCAAAATAATGTTAGCCTTCTGGGAAAATGGAGGAATTTGGAGGAAGCTGCAGAACCTACTTCTCTCCCAAAAGCAATGAGTAGCCAAGCAGAAACTATCTGAATTGAATGTTCTGGGGCTTGGAGACCAAGAGAGTTCTGAACAACATCCAGGAAAGTGTGGGACAAAGAGACTGAGAAACTATGTTCAGAGACTGTGAGTAATTCCATCCAAGTTTCCTGGTACCCATCCCTCACCTTTGAGCGAACCAGTTGTGAAAAGTCTCATCCTTGCCTGGGGAGGGGGGGTACTGCTGTGGACTGGGACAGCTGTGGGAGTCCCCTACCCCAAGTATAGAGTGGGATACACCAAGTACTGAGCCAGATATTGGCTGGTGAAGTTAAAATGAAGGATCCCACTGTCTCAGGTCATCCCAGTCAAGATACCACTGTCACCATTGTTTTGGCTACATCAGAGATGGAACTGGTAAAAGGCCATAACAACCTGCTTATATAGGGCTGAGATGAATAGGTAGCCAAAGAGCACCATCCTAGGCAGACTGGAAAGTGCAGTCTGGTGATTTGGAAGAGGAGAAAAAGGCTTTGGGGAGTCTTTCAAGACCCTCTACCAGGGCTCTTTGGATATGGCTTGCTCTCACTGCAAGGGTACCTGGCCTTGTTTGGGCTGGGAAATACTGATGAATCTACTATAAAAGAACCATACACAAACCCAATCAACAACAAAATCCTAGAGGCGGGGCAAGATGGCGGAGTGGTGAGGAGCAGAATTTCATCTCTCCCATAGAGCAGCTGGCAATTACCCAAGAACTATATGAAACAGTGTTTTCGGGATCTCCAGTAACCAGTCACACATTGGACACAAGTTTGGAATTGGAGGAAAAGCTGAGATCACAGCGAACATTGTAAGTTTTCCGGACCAGGGGTCTGGCGCCCCTCCTCACCCAGACCTCACAGACTGTCTTGCTGCCGGCTCCCTGAAAGGGGGGAAAAAAAAACCAAAAAACAGCAATCTGCTGAGGGCAAGAAGGGAGGCTCAAACCAGCCTCAACTGCAGAATTAATTAACAAATTAATTAACTAACTTCGGGAGCTGGGGTGTTAAAGAAGGGCTGGGCTCCAAGAAGTGGGGGCACATAAAAGCGGGCACCCATTCCCAGACTCCAAAAAAGCCATTTTTTTTTCCCTTACATTTTGTCCCTTCTGGCTTCTCACTGATCCCTTATCTTTTTGCATTTCAATAGCCCCCGGCAGGGGTGGAACTGAAGCAGTTGGAGAGTAATTATCAGACAATAGCCCAAAGCATATCTTTAAATGCTCTATTCTGACACTGACAAAACTTCCAGGCTGGGGAAAAACATTTAAAAGAGACTCTTTTTTTTTTTTTTCTTTTTTCTTTTTCTTGATTTCTTTTCTACATTTTTTTTTTTAATCTAAAAGTAATATATGTGGTTATTTTCTATCGGAAAGCCCAGGTTGAGGGACTAGGCTGGGCTTGAGGGGAGACAGAGTACCCACAGTGTCTTTGAATTCTGTATTCACTACTGAAGGCCTCCACCCCCGTCTTTAATTGGCAACTCAGGCTGACCAAGGAATCTACCTGGAGAGGCCCCAAAGAGGAGAGAGGAGAAGGGAATAGTGCCCCTGAGAGATGACTGGAATTCTGAGGATTGGGAGAGTGGAGGGAGGCCCAGCTCAACTGGCAGTCCTCCTTCTGGGAATTCAGACCCCAGGGGCTGGAATTCAGATTCCAGCTTCAGTCAGCCACACCCCTGACAGGATCAGAGTCACCAGCAGAACTAAAGGCTCCATACCTCCTTACACTGGTGGGGGAGCTGCAGGCTGGCCAGCGCCACCTGCTGGACAGGAGAGGAAAAGCACCAATTCTAAAGGCCTCATAGGAGGGTCTCATTCTCAGGAAAACTCCATACCCTCCCAATGAGACCTGGGCCTCACTAGACTGGGAAAATCTGACTAGGGTCGACCATATCTGAGGAGACCCACTCACAAAAAAGTTACATAGAGGCAGAGCAAGAAACAGAAAAAACAAGAGGGGAAAAATTCCGATCAACTAAATAGAACCTAAGTTAGAGGTCTAGAATAAGTTGAACTGAATAACAGAGGCCAGAAAACAAAGCCAACCAACAAGAAAACCACTAGGTAAAAGACAGAAAACAAGCTCCAAAATAAACTAATCAAGAGAATCAGATGCCTAGACAACTTAAGATAACAAGCCATACCAGGAAACACGAAAACATGGACCAGCCAAAGGAACAAACTAATAGCTCAGCTGAGACACAGGAGTGGAGGCAACTAATGCTAAATAAATTTGATGAAATGAAGGAAGATATAGCAAAAGAGCTGAAGGATATAAAGAAGACACTGGCTGACCATAAAGAAGAATTCATAAACTTAAAAAAACAAATGGCAGAACTCATGGGAATGAAGGCCACAATGGAGGAGATGAAAAACACAATGGAGGGACACAACAGTAGATTTGAACAGGCAGAAGAAAGGATCAGTGAACTGGAAGACAGGTCATTCGAATTCATACACACAACAGAACAGATGGTGAAAAAAATGGAAAAATATGAGCAGGGTCTTAGGGAGCTGAGTGGCAACATGAAACACACAAATATACGTGTTATGGGTATCCCAGAAGGAGAAGAGAGGGGAAAAGGGGCAGAAAGAGTAATAGAAGACATATTCACTGAAAATTTCCCAACTCTTATAAAAGACATAAAATTAGAGATTCAAGAAGTACAACGTACCCCAAATAGAATAGAACCCAATAGACCTACTCCAAGACACTTACTGGTCAGATTGTCCAATGTCAAAGACAAAGAGAGGATTCTGAAAGCGGCAAGAGAAAAGCAATCCATCACATACAAGGGAAGGTCAATAAGACTATGTACAGATTTCTCTGCAGAAACCATGGAGGCAAGAAGACAGTGGCATGATATATTTAAGATACTGAAAGAGAAAAACTGCCAACCAAGAATTCTATATCCAGAAAAACTTTCCTTCAAAAATGAGGGAGAGATTAAAACATTTTCAGACAAACCGACACTGAGAGAGTTTGTGAATAAGAGACCGGCACTACAAGAAATACTAAAGGGAGTGCTACAGGCTGATAGGAAAAGACAGGAGAGAGAGAGTTGGAGAAGAGTGCAGAAATGAAGATTATCAGGAAAGGTAAAAGGAGAGGAAAAAATAAGATATGACATATAAATTCCAAAAAACAAAATGGTAGTAGAAAGTACTGCCCTTACAGTAATAACAGTAAATGTAAATGGATTAAACTCCCCAATAAAAAGACACAGACTGGCAGAATGGTTTAAAAAACAGGACCCATCTATATGGTGTCTACAAGAAACTAACTTTAGACACAAGGACAAACATAGACTGAAAGTGAAAGGTTGGAAAAAGATATTTCATGCAAGCAACAACCAGAAAAAAGCAGGAGTAGCTATATTAATATCAGACAAGTTAGACTTCAAAAGCAAAACAATTGAAAGAGACAAAGAAGGACACTATATATTAATAAAAGTGTCAATTCATCAAGAAAACATAACAGTCATAAATATTTATGCACCAAACCAGAATGCCCCAAAATTCATGAGGCAAACACTGTGATCACTGAAAGGAGAAATAGATACCTCTATAATAATAGTTGGAGACTTCAATACACCACTCTCATCAATGGATAGAACATCTAGACAGAGGATCACTAAAGAAACAGAGATGTTGAATTGTATGATAAATGAACTAGACTTGACAGACATTTATAGAACACTACATCCAACAACAGCAGGATACACTTTTTTCTCAAGTGCTCATGGAACATTCTCTAGGATAGACCACATGTTGGGTCACAAAGCAAGTCTCAACAAATTTAAAAATATTGATATTATACTAAACACTTTCTCAGACCACAATGGAATGAAGTTGGAAATAAATAAAAGGCAGAAGGTCATAAAATTGACAAACATATGGAGGCTAAACAACACCCTCTTAGAAAACCAGTGGGTAAAGGAAGAAATTACAAGAGAAATTAGTAAATACCTCGAGGCAAATGACAATGAAAGCACAACTTATCAAAACTTATGGGATGCAGCAAAGGCGGTGCTGAGAGGGAAATTTATTGCCCTAAATGCCTATATTAAAAGAGAAGAGAGAGCAAAAATTGAAGAGTTAACTGCTCACCTGGAGGAATTAGAGAAAGAACAGCAAACTAACCCCAAAGCAAGCAGAAGGGAAGAAATAACAAAGATTAGAGCAGAAATAAATGCAATTGAGAACAGGAAAACTATAGAGAGAATCAACAAAACCAGAAGTTGGTTCTTTGAGAAAATCAATAAAATCAATGGACCACTGGCTAGGCTAAACAAAAAAAGAGAGAACAGATGCAAATAAATGCAATCAGAAATGGGAAAGGAAATATAACTACCGACCCTGCAGAAATTAAGGAGATAATGAGAAGATACTATGAGCAACTATATGCTAATAAACTAGACAACTTAGATGAAATGGACAACTTCCTAGAAAAGCATAAACAACCAACATTAACTCAAGAAGAAATAGATGACCTCAACAAACCAATCACAAGTAAAGAGATTTAGTCAGTCATCAAAAAGCTCCCAAAAAGGAAAAGCCCAGGACCAGATGGTTTCACAGGTGAATTCTATCAAGCATTCAAGAATGAATTAGCACCAATCCTGCTCAATCTCTTCAAAAAAATTGAAGAAGAGGGAGAGCTACCTAACTCTCTCTATGAAGCCATCATCACCCTAATACCAAAACCAGGCAAAGATACTACAAAAAAAGAAAATTATAGATCAATTTCTTTAATGAATATAGATGCAAAAATCCTCAAGAAAATACTCGCAAATCAAATCCAGCAGCACATTTTAAGAATTATACACCAAGACCAGGTGGGATTTATTCCAGGTATGCAAGGCTAGTTCAACACAAGAAAATCAATTAATGTGATACACCACATCAATAAATCAAAGCAGAAGAACCACATGATCATCTCGATTGATGCAGAAAAGGCATTTGACAAAATTCAACATCCTTTCCTGATGAAAACACTTCAAAGGATAGGAATAGAAGGGAACTTTTTCAATATGATAAAGGCAATATATGAAAAACCCACAGCTAACATCACACTCAATGGGGAGAGACTGAAAGCTTTTCCTCTAAGATCAGGAACAAGACAGGGATGCCCACTATCACCATTGTTATTCAACATTGTGCTGGAAGTTCTAGCTAGAGCAATTAGGCAAGAAAAAGAAATAAAAGGCATCCAAATTGGAGAGGAAGAAATAAAACTTTCACTATTTGCAGATGACATGATTCTATATGTAGGAAATCCAGAAAAAGCTACTAGAACTAGTCAATGAATACAGCAAAGTAGCAGGCTACAAGATCAACACGCAAAAATCTGTAGTGTTCCTATACACAAGTAATGTGCAACAAGAGGAGGAAATCAAGAAAAAAATCCCATTTACAATAGCAACCAAAAGAATCAAGTATTTAGGAATAAACTTAACCAAGGACACAAAAGACCTTTACATAGAAAACTATAAGAAACTGCTAAAAGAAATTGAACAAGACCTGAAAAAATGGAAGAACATACCATGTTCATGGATTGGATTGGAAGACTAAATATAGTTAAGATGGCAATTTTACCTAAACTGATTTACAGATTCAATGCAATACCAATTCAAATCCCAACAACTTACTTTACAGAAATAGAAAAACCAATAACTAAATTTATTTGGAAGGGTAAGGTGCCCCGAATAGCCAAAAATGTCTTGAGAAAGAGGAGTGAAGTGGGCGGTCTCACACTACCTGACTTTGAAGCATTTTACAAAGCTACAGTGCTCAAAACAGCATGGTACTGGCATAAGGACAGATATACTGATGAATGGAATTGAATTGAGTGTTCAGAAGTAGACCCTTACTTCTATGGACAACTGATCTTTGATAAGGCAGTGAAGCCGAAGCAACTGGGAAAGAGCAGCCTGTTGAATAAATGGTGTTTGGAGAACTGGATATCCATTTCCAAAAGAATGAAAGAGGATGTCCATCTCACACCTTATACCAAAATTAACTCAAAGTGGATCAAAGACCTAAACATTAGCACCAAGACCATAAAACTCTTAGAAGAAAATGTAGGGCAATATCTTAAAGATCTTGTGAAAGGAGGTGGTTTCTTAGACCTCACACCCAAGGCACGAGCAACCAAAGAACAAATAGACAAATGGGATCTCCTCAAAATTAAACACTTTTGTACATCAAAGGACTTTGTCAGAAAAGTCAAAAGGCAACCTACACAATGGGAGATGATATTTGGAAACCACATATCAGATAAGGGTTTAATATCCCGAATATATAAAGGAATCCTGCATCTCAATAACAGAAAGACAAACAATCCAATTAAAAAATGGGCAAAAGACATGAACAGACATTTTTCTGAAGAGGAAATACAAATGGCTCAAAAGCATATGAAAAAATGCTCAACTTCACTGGCTATTAAGGAAATGCAAATCAAAACCACAATGAGATATCATCTCACACCTACCAGAATGGCCATTATCCAAAAAACAGAAAATGACAAGTGCTGGAGAAGATGTGGAGAAAGAGGCACACTTATTCATTGTTGGTGGGAATGTAGAATGGTGCAACCACTCTGGAAGACAGTATGGAGGTTCCTCAGGAAGCTAAATATAGATTTGCCATATGACCCAGCTATTCCATTGCTGGGTATATACTCAGAGGAACTGAAACTTAAGACACAAACAGACATTTGTAAACCAATGTTTATTGCAGCATTATTCACAATTGCCAAGAGATGGAAACAGCCCAAATGTCCATCAAAGGTTGAGTGGATAAACAAACTGTGGCATATACACATGATGGAATATTATGCAGCTGTAAGACAGAACAAAGACATGGATCATGTAATAATGTGGATGAAACTTGAGGACATTATGTTGAGTGAAGTTAGCCAGAAACAAAAGGACAGATTCTATATGGTCTCACTAATATGAACAGACATTAATGAACAAACTTTGGGAGTTAAAAGCTGACAACACAGGCGACCAGGAGATAGAAAGAGGGCAGAGATCAGCCATTTGATGCTGAAGGACTACAGAATGTTTAGGATTGATTGCATAGATCCAGAAATAGATAGCATAATACTGTGTGATGGTAGCACAGTATTGTAAGTACACTGAACAAAGATGTCTGTGAGTAAAGCTAAAAGAGGTGGGATAGGAGAATGTATGACACCAGAGGTAAAGATAGATGATAAAGACTGGGACTGTATAACATGGCAAAAACTGGAGTGGCCAATGACTGTTACTAAATATACAAATATAAAAATGTTTTTGCATGTGGGAAAGCAAATGTATGTTAACCATGTAGAAATTTGAAAAAGGGATGGTATTCAGGAAAAAACATAATCAAAGCAAACTGGAGTCTATGTTCAACAGTAACATTGTAATATACCTCCATTAAATGTAACAAAGGCAATACGCCAATGCTAAATTTATATGAGAAGGTGATATAGGGGAGTAATATGGGATTCTTGGTAGTGGTGTTATTTGCTGTCCTTAGTAGTATATTGTATTGTATAACATGTTATTTTTCTTTTTATCATTTTTTCTTATTGCTAAAAAAAAAAAAACAATTTTTCTTGTAGTAATCAGTATGTTCAAATGCTGATTGTGGTGATAAATGTACAACTTTATGATGATGCCATGAACAACTAATTGTACATTGTGGATAAATGTATGGTATGTGAATATAACTCTATAAAATTGTAGGAAAATATATATATATAGGAGTAAAAGTGTTGGAGAAAACATGGTGAGAGGGATGATGCCTCACTAATATGGACTAACTACAATGTGTAAACTCAGAATTGAATCTTAGAACATAGCCTAACGTGGACACAATAATTGTAATAGTCCCTAGATTGTAAGCTCTTACATCAGTTAACTCTATCCCTGAATTGTAAGGCCTATCTCTAAACTTTAAGATGCTGATCCCCTAGCGTATGTTGTCACAAACATTGGGACTGGGAGTTTGATGTGCTGAGCCCTCAAGCATGGGACTTGCCCTTATGAAGCTCATTACCACAAAGGAAAGTCTAAAGTTGTATGTAATGGTGCCTAAGAGTCTCCCCCTGAGTACCTCTTTGTTGCTCAGATGTGGCCCTCTCTCTCTCTAACTGAGCCATCTTGACAGGTGAACTCGCTGCCCTCCCCGCTACGTGGGACCCAACTCCCAGGGTTGTAAATCTCCCTGGCAACGCAGAGTATGACTCCTGGGGATGAATGTGGACCCGGCATCGTGGGACTGAGAGTATCTTCTTGACCAAAAGGGGGATGCAAAATGAGACGAAATAGTTTCAGTGGCTGAGAGATTCCAAATGGAGTCGAGAGGTCACTCTGGTGGACATTCTTATGCACTATATAGATAACACCTCTTAGGCTTTAATGTATTGGAATAGCTAGAAGTAAATACCTGAAACTACCAAACTCCAACCCAGCAGTCTGGACTCCTGAAGACAATTATATAATAATGTAGATTACAAGGGGTGACAGTGTGATTGTCAAGACCTTGTGGATCACACCCCCTTTATCTAGTGTATGGATGAGTGGAGGAATGGGGATAAAAACTAAAGGACAAATGGGGTGGGATGGGGGGATGATTTGGGTGTTTTTTTTCACTTTTATTTTTTATTCTTGTTCTGGTTCTTTCTGATGTAAGGAAAATGTTCAGAGATAGACTGTGGTGATGAACGCATAACTATGTTATCATACTGTGGACAGTGGATTGTATATCATGGATGATTGTATGGTGTGTGAATGTATTTCAATAAAACTGAATTTAATAAAAAAAAAAAAGATAAAAAAAAACAAAAAACCAAAAAAACCCAAAATCCTAGACAAGATAGAGAAACCAAGCTTCAGAATAAGCCCACCAAGATAATCAGATGCCCAAATATCAGCAAAAAATCACAAGCCATACTAAAACACAGGAAGATATGGCCCAGTAAAGGAACAAATTAAAAAGTTGTAGGAGATACAGGATGTGGAAAAACTAACCAAAGATCTTCAAACAAATCTCCTAAATCAATTCAAGGAGAAAGCCATAGAGATAAAGGATATTAAGAGGACACTGTGTAAGCATATAGAAGAATCTGAAAGCATAAAAAAAAAAAAAAAAAGATCTTATGGGAATTAAGACACAATAGATGAAATTAAAATACACTAGAGGCCCACAACAGAAGATATGAGGTAGCAGAAGAGAGGATAAGCTAGCTAGAAGACAGCATCTGAATTTGAATAGACAAATAGACAAAAGAACAGATGGAATAAAGAATGGAAGAAAAAATGAGCAAGGTCTCAGGGAAATGATTGACAACATGAAGTATACAAAAATACACATTATAGGTGTCCCAGAAGAAAAGAAGGGAAAAGAACAAGAAATAATATTTAAGGAAATACTGGCCAAAAATTTCCAAACTTATAAAAGGCATAAAATGTGTATTTACAAAGACCTATGTACTCCAAACAGAATAAATTTGAATAGACCCACTCCAAGACACATACTAATCAGACCATTGAATGTCAAAGATGAGAGAATTCTGAAAGCAGCAAGCGAAAAGTCATTCACCACATACAAGTGAAGCCAAACAAGACTATGTGTCAATTTCTCATCAGAAAACATGGAGGCAAGAACATAGTGATAAATATTTTTAAGATACTGAAAGAGAAAACTTGCAAGCCAAAAATTCTTTATCCAGAAAACTGTCCTTCAAAAATGAGGAGGAGATTAAAATATTCACATATAAACAGAAAATGTGAGAGTTCATCAACAAAAGACCTGCTCTATGAGGATTACTAAAGGGAGTTCTTCAGGTTGAAAGGAAAAGATAGGAGACAGAAATTTGAAGAAGAGTATAGAAACGAAGATTATGAGTAAGGGTAGTTAAAAGGAAAGAAAGAGAGAGAAAAAAAGATATGACAAATAAAAGCCAAATGTAAAAATGGTTGAAGTAATTACTGACTTTGTAGTATTAACATAGAATGTTAATAGATTAAAGTCCCCAATCAAAAGATGTAGATTGGCAGAATAGATGAAAAGCATGATTAATCTATATGCTATTTACAAGAAACTCATTTTAGACCCAAAGATACAAATAGTTTGAAAGTGAAAGGCTGGAAAAAGATATTACATGTAAGTAGTAACCCCCCCCCCGCAAAGAAAAAAAAAAAAAAAAACAAAAAACAAACAAACAAAAAAAAAAAAACAAACAAAAAAAAAAACTGGTACTTTGCTAAACTTGCCAGAATGCAATATACCAGAAATTGGTTGGCTTTTACAATGAGGATTTATATGCTTATAAGCTTACAATTCTAAGGTCATGAAATCTCTAATTCAAGGCAGCTTCAGATGCTACCTGCACTCTGAAAACAAGCTGCTGGCATCTGGGACACTTCTGTCATGTTGGAAGGCACATAGCTGGTGTCTGCTGCTCCTTTCTTGCTGGGTTTTATTTGCTTTCAGCTTCTGGTTCCAGTAGCTGCCAGTCTAAGCATCCATGTGCCTTCTCCTAGCTTCTCCAAGGCTTTTCTCTATGAGTTTCTTTTAATTTCATCTATTTTAAAGGAGTCCAGTAAAAGGATTAAAACCCACCTTGGCACAACTCCTCAATTGAAATAACCTAATCAACAGATCCCACCAACAATAGGTCAACACTCACAGGAATGGATTAAAAAAGATTGGCCTCTTCTGGCATATCTAACAGCTTCAAACCATGCAGGTAGCTTCACTAATATCATATAAAAATAGACTTTAAATGCAAAAATACTATAAAAGATAGAGAAGTACATTGTATATTAATAAAAAGGGGCAATTCATCAAGAAGAAATAACAATCAGAAATATTCTATGAACCCAACCAAAGGTGCCCCCACATATGTGAGGTAAAGACTGAAGGGAGTAATAGACACCTCACAATAATAGTAGAAGACTCAAAAACACCACTCTCATCAATCTGTAGAATATCTAAACAAAGGATCAATAAGGGCACAGAGAACCCAAATAATATGATAAATGATAGGGAACATTGCACCTAAAACAATAGGAGATATAGTCTTCTCAATTGCTTATGGATCATTCTTCAGGATAGGCCACATACTGGGAAACAAAACATGTCTTAAAAATTTAAAAATTTGAAATTATACAAAGCACTTTCTCTGATCATAATAGAATGAAGCTGGAAATCAACATCAGGTGGAGGATGGAAAAATCCACAAATCTATGGTAGTTAAACAGTATGCCCTTAAATAATCATTGGGCCAAAGAAGAAATTACTATGGAAATCAGAAAACATCTTGAGACAAATGAAAACAAGAACACAGCACATCAAAATTTATGGGATGCAGTGAAGTCTGTGCTGAGAGGGAAATTTATAGCTTAAATTCCTAAATTAAAAAGGAAGAAAGAGCTAAATTCAAAATTCTAATTGAACACTGAAAAAACTAGAGGAAAAAAAACAACAAACTAATCCCAAAGTGAACAGAAGGAAAGAAATAAGAAAGATTAGAGCAGAAATCAATGAAATTGAGGACAAAAATAATCAGCATCAATGAAACCAAAAGTTGGTTCTTTGAGAAGATCAATAAAATTGACAAACCCTTAGCTAGACTGACAAAAAAAAAAAAAAAAAAAGAGAGAGAGAGAGAGAGAAGATGTAAATAAGTAAAATCAGAATAAGAGTGGGGACCCTATAGAAATAGAAAAGGTGATAAGAGGACACTATGAACAACTACATGCCAACTAGATAATGAAGGTGAAATGGACGATTTTCTAGAAACACAGGAGCAATCTACACTGACTTGAGAAGAAATAGAAGAACTCAACAAACTAATCACAAGTAAAAGATTGAATCAGACATTAAAAACCACTCAACAAAGAAAAGTCCCAGAAGGCTTCACAAGGGAATTCTACCAATCAATCCCAGAAGAATTAATATCAATCCTGCTCAAACTGTTCCAAAAAATGAAGAGGAGGGACCACTACCTAACTCATTCTATGAAGCCAACATCACCCTAATATGAAAGCCTGACAAGAAAAGAAAATTCCATACCAACTTCTCAATGAAAACAGATATATATCTAAAAAACAAAACAAAACAAAACAAAATACTTGCAAATTGAAATTGACAGCACATTAAAAGAATTATACACCATGACCAAATGTATTTTACTCAAGTTATGCAAGGATGGTTCAACACAAGAAAATCAGTTAATCTAATACACCAGACTGACAAATTGAAAAGGAACAACCACATGAACATCTCAATCAATGCAGAAAAGGCATTTGACAATTTCCAGCATCCTTTCTTGATAAAAACACTCAAAAGATAGGAAGCAAAGGTAACATCCTAAATATGATAAAAGGCATATAAGAAACCCCACCCCCCCCCACCCCCACCCCAGCTAACGTCATACTCAATGGTGAGAAACTGAAAGCATTCCCTTCAAGATTGGGAACAATACAAGGATGTCCACTGCTATCACTGTTATTCAACATTGTGCTAGAAGGTCTAGATAGAGCAATTAGGCAAGAATAAAGAATAAAAAGCATCTGGATCGGAAAGGAATAAGTAAAACTTTCACTATAGGAGATGACATAATTCTAAATTTAGACAGTCCCAAAAATATATTCAAAAACTACTAGAGCTAATAAATAAGTTCAGCAAAGTGATGGGACACAAGATCAATAAGCAAAAATGAGCAGTTTTTTTTTTTTTTTCTATATAGTCATGAGCTCTTGGAGGAGAAAATCAAGAAAAATATTACTTTTATAATAGAAACTAAAATAATCAAATCTCTAGGAATAAACTTATCCAAGGTTGTAAGGGACTTATGTTAAGAAAATTAGAAAACATTGCTAAAAGAAATCAAAGAAGACATAAATAAATGGAAGGACATTCTGTGTTCATATATTGAAAGTCTAAATATCGTTAAGATGTCAATTCTACCCGAAGTGATCTACAGATTCAATAAAATAGCAATCAAAGTTCTAATGGCCTACTTTGCAGAAATGGAAAAGCCAATTATCATATTTATTTGGAAGGGTAAGGGGCCCTGAATAGCCAAAAACATCTTGAAAAGAAGAATGAAGTTGAAGGACTCACACTTCTGACTTTAAATCATATTACAAAGCTGCAGTTGTCAGAACAGCATGGTAGTGGCACAAAGATAAATATATTGATCAATCAATGGAATTAAATTGAGAGTTCAGAAATAGACCTTCACATCTTTCTCAATTGAGTTTTGACAGGCTGCCAAGTCCACTCGACTGGGACAGAATAATCTCTTTAATAAATGGTGTTGTGATGCCTGGATATCCATATACAAAGATTGAAACTGTACCCCTATCTCACAACCTACACAAAAATTAACTGAACATGGATCAAAGACCTAAATAGTAAGATAAAAGTCTTAGAAGAAACTATAGGGAAGCATCTTCAAGAACTGGTCTTATTCAGTAGTTTCTTATACTTTAAACCCACAGCACAAGCAATGAAAAAAATAATAGGTAAATAGGACCTCCTCAAAATTGAATACTTTTTGCTTCAAAGGACTTTGTCAAAAAGTGAAAAGGCCACCTATTCATTGGGAAACCACATATCAGAGAGGAAATACAAATGGCTAAAAAGCACATGGAAATATGCTCAACTTCACTAGCTATTAGGAAAATGCAAATCAAAGCCACAATGACATATCATTTCACACCTACTAAAATGGCCGCTATTAAACAAATAGGAAACTTACAAGTGTTGGAGAGGATGTGGAGAAATAAGAATAGTTATTCATTACTGGTGGGAATGTAAAATGGTATAGCTACTGTGGAAGACAGTTGGGCATTTCCTTGGGAAGAGAAGTTTAGAACAGCCAAATGATTTGGCAATCCTGCTACTAGGTATATACTAAGAAGTAAGTACAGAAAGCAGGGACATGAACAGACATTTGCTCACCAGTGTTCTTAGAGGCATTATTCACAATTGCCAAAAGATGGAAACAACCCAAGTGTCCATCAGCTGATGAATGTATAAACAAAATGTGGTATGTACATATAGTAGAATATTATTCAGCAGTAAAAAGAATGAAATCCTGAAGCATGTGACAAAATGGATGTACTTTGACATTATGTTGAGTGAAATAAGTCATACACAAAAATGAATATAAACTAATTATAATAAGTAAACTCATAGAATTAGAATCTATAATATAGGTTACCAGGAGATAGAATGAGGGTAGAGAATGGGGAGTGGATGCTTAATGTGTGCAGAAATTCTAACTAGGTTGAATTTAAATGTTTGGAAATGGATAGAGGTGATGGTAGAATAATCACTATAATTTATAGTGAGCGTAATTAACAGCAGTAAAATATATGTGTGACTGTGGTTGAAAAGGGAAGTTTAGAGGCGTTTATATCACTAGAAGGAAAGCTAGAGGATGAAACATGGGACAGTTTAACACAGTGAACCCAGTGGTGGATGATGACTGTTATTAATAGTGCAAACATAAAAATGTGCTTTCATGAACTAGAACAAATGTACATCATTATTGAAAAGAGTTAATAAAGTGGTGTATCGGGAAAGTATACCTGTTGCAAACTATGGACTATCGTTTACAGTAATATTTAATATACTTTCATCAATAGTAACAAATGAACCACACCAATACTGGGGGCCAATAATTGGGGGGAGGGGTGACTGAAGGGGTGTGGGATGTTTTGGGTTTTATTTTTGGAGTAATGAAAATGTTCTAACATTGATTGTGGTTATGAACCTGCAATTATGTGTTGATACTGTGAGACACTGATGGATAGATTGTATGGTATGCAAATATATCTAGATAAAACTGTTTAAAAAACATAACATGTAAAAAAAAACAAACAGGGAACCCTAATGTAAACCATGACCTGTATTTAACAGTACAATAGTAAAAGTGTTTCATTAGTTGTAACAACTGCACCACACTAATACAAAGTGTTAATACTAGGATGGTATATGGGAACTCTGTATTTTAAGCATGATTTTTCTGTAATCCTACCACTTCTCTAATAAAAAAAATTAAATTGAAAAAAGTAAGAAAATACAAACAAATAAATAAATAAAAGGATGATGAATAAATGTGAAAAAGAACAATGTTAATGCTTGATAATTTTTCTGACTTGAAACAGAAATGATTTCTCATTTGAAGAAAAAACATCTCAAGCAGAAAACAATGAAACCAGTCCTCAACAAGGCATATCAAAGACAACTAGAAAATACAAATGATTAACAAGAAAGAAAGGAAGAAGGAAAGAAAGAAAGAGAGAGAAAGAGAGAGAGAGAAAGAATGAAAGAAAGGGAAAGAAAGAAAGAAAGAAAGGAAAAGAAAGAAAGAAAAAGAAGGAAAGAAAAGGCAATCAAATTGATGGAATTTTTCCTTGCCAATCATAACTTCTGCAAACAACAGAACAAATACTATTAAATTACTGCAGGATGGGGATGGGGGTGGCATGATTATAGGAAGAGTTAGAGGGAATAAATACCACATTGGAATTCGGTACTTACAATACTGTCATTTAAGACTGAGGAACAAATAAATATATATTTACATATTTAAAAGAAGAAGACTGTGTAAAGGTACCATTCACAGACACATTACAGAGCTACTAAAGAATTTATCATGAACTTTTTGTCTTATGCTAGGCAGTTCCTAGAACTGATATTACCAGTCTAATTCAAATAATCTTCAATAAAAATGTAAAGATGTGTCTGTTCCTCTTGAAAAGAAGAGCCACCATGAATATAAAAAGTTTACTCTTTAATAATCAGGTATAGATGCATAGTGAAATTGATTCCATTTTTTCTTTTACCTCTGATGGTGTAAACTTAAATTCTAAATTTTCTTTAAAGAATCTGTGAATTTCCCTTCTGGGTTTTTTGTAGATAAACTTTCTCAATGTATTACAGAACAGTTATCATCACTGACATCTAACTCTTACCAAAACTCTCTGCTAAGTAACTTTACATGTTAAATGATACTTAATTATCTTAAACTTATGACGATATATTAGATTACATTTGACTTGAGTTGAAAACCATCAGGAAAATACTGGAAAGAGACTCTATATCTCTTTTTGCCTTCCAGGAAATCTAGTATTGATTCTACACTAAAATATTAGCATCTGTTGAATGAGTTATCAGAATGATCCATGATTAATAACTATAGAACCACCTATTTTTAGGAAACAGAACAAGGTAGCACACAGTCCCATTATCTTCATACTCAGCAGTGTGTTATGATTAGACAAATATGTTTTTCTATTTGCATCTTTTGATATTTTTCTCACTTTGACTTTCATGCACTGTGAGTTTTGTCATTTAAATCTTGGTTTCAGAGTTTCATTTATTTATTTGGTTTATATGCAACTTTGATCTTTGCTTAAAGACTTTCCTAAAGGATTCTGTCTGCTCAGATATTTATTGCCTGGTGGTAATGTAAGAAAATAAGTGCGGTCGCAGTTGACTCGTCTGGGGGGGGGAGGTGGCGGCCGGTTGCCAAATCCTAGGCTCTCAGGATTGTTTGGAGGGTACCGGCGGCGGGGGCTCTTTCCCGGAGGCGAGGGCGAGGCGGGGGACTGGGCTCGGTCCCCGGCGTAGGCGTGCAAAGTATGGAGGGCGGCGAGAAAGGAACAGGCGGGACACAGTTCTTTTAGGGTGAAGAAACCAAGAGAGTTTATTAGGGGAGAGTACAAGCTTATATCGGGCGTTTAGAGGGCGGGGTAGCTGTAGAGGTTAAAGGCTTGGATTGGTTCTGAGAGGGCGCGGAGGTTGATTGAAAAGGGGCGAGAGTTGCTCCGGTAACGGTGTCTGGCAACAATGTATGCGCACTGGTGGTAATGGGAGTTGCACTGGCAACGGGGAGTGTCCGGGCAAGATAAGGGGGTGGGGAAAAGGCGGTTCCCTCCGGCAAGCCTCCCCTAACAGTGTTATTTTGGGTGAGGAAATGGGGCCTGCCTCCGGCCTCACTTTCCCAGGCCCGGGGGGCTGTGGAGGGCGCTGTCGCCCGTGCCCACCACCCTCCCCAGGGGCTGATCAGGTCCCCCAGCCCAGGCCCGCCAAGTTGAAGCACGTAATCAGTGTCCCGCAAATAAGGACATATTTTTACCTAAATATATGCACCTGGAGAGAATTCTAAATGGAAAGTCAGATTAAGACATTGTGTCAACAGTGTACAAGCAAAACCATAAAGTTCTAAATTTCTTTATCCTGTTCCTGGAAATCAAGACAGGGGGCAGGTATGTGAGTTAGGGGGAAAGAAAAGAAGAAAATAATGAAATGTATATGCACCATTCTGTTTTTACTTTGAACCTGTTTAAAATATGAATTTGCTACAGATACTAATATTTTACAATCAAAAATTCCATTGCCTAAAAATTAATACTCATTTCTCTGTGTACTGTAATAAAAAATTAAACTCTTTTTCAAAATTTAACTCTTTACCTTTGGGAAAAGGCCATATTATATTGTGAAATAGCAATAAGATGGCCTAGAATTAGTAATGCAATATTTAGTCTACATCTGGACCTCTGTGTTTTAGAAGCACAGTAGTTTTAAAATATCTTTCCTAAGCCTATTAACATTTACGCATTAAAAACATAAATATTTTTTGGCTGTTGTTCTTACAAGAAAGCTAAATCTTCCTACTGTGAAAGATTACATTTAAAAGTATATCTCGAGTAGACAAATGGGGACAAAAATTAAATGAATAATAAGGGGAAATGGGGGGCTGGATTTTTGAGTGTTCTTTTTTACTTTTATTTTTATTTTTGTTTATTTATTTATTTATTTTTTGGAATAATGAAATTGTTCAAAAATTGATTATGGTGATGAATGCACAAGTATATGATGGTACTCTGAACAATTGTATACCTTGGATGATTGTATGGTATGTGAATATATTTCAATAAAATTGAATTAAAAAAACTGATTAAGGACAAATAAAACAACTAACTGATTTGCTTAAGCTCACTCCAATATAAATGGTACAGTTGGAGAACTTATTCAAATTTCAATATCTAATACAATTCTCTTTTAATCAAGTACATGGATACAAACCTCATTTAGGATTATATGTCAAGTTATTGTTAAGGAAGCTCTTTTAAAAGTTTTTTCTCTGTTAGATCAGATTGTTTGTTCCTCTAGAATTTCCACATAATATTTCCTTATGTTTCATATACATAAGACCTTGTTTCATATGAATAAATCAGATAATTTTAAAAAGTATACCTCTCCAAAGTAAATGCAAATTTCTTAATAAGAATGTACTCCTAAGAAATAACATTTTTTTTTTATTGGAGATGGAGGTCAAAAATAATGGTTTTAGTATAAATTTTGTAATTTCTAACATTAAAAGTAGCAAATTATTATAATGGTAGGCCACATCCCTGTATTTTAGAGTTTTGCATATGTTTTACTTTATCTCATAACTTAGCATAAGAAAAATAATATTTAACAATTTACCAGTTAGGTACTCAGTAGGTCATAGAAATTTTCAAATTTATCACAGGGAATCATTTATGAAAACTGGTTAATATTTTTTTTAAGAACAGCACTCTTTTTAATGATTTTCAGCCCAGAATACAAAGCAGGGTACTAGCCATTGCCTCAAATATTAGTACAATTTTAAACAGTTGCTTTTTCCCTGTAAAGGCAAGTTACAGAAGTGTCAGATCAACAGGAGGAGATATTTGAATCTATCTTTAAAAATCACCTTGAAAGCTAGGTGTATTGTTGCGGTTCAAAAGACTTCTTGCACATCCCCACCACTACCACCCCGGAAAATAATGTATCACAAAATTCCCTTAGTTCTGAACCATTAAGGCAAATTCATGAATTTGAGTTTTGAAGAAAGATATCTGTGAGTTCTAATTGGCATTTGTACAGTAAACAGCATTCTGTTGTGTTCATTTTTTTCTTCTCACGGGATACTAAGAAAAGTGTCAGGAGATATTATAAAACCCTAGAATATGCTTAACATGCCTACTTGGAACACATAATTTACTCCAAGATTTTTGTAACTAAGCATTCAATTTATAAGTTGTTTAAAAACATCATCTATGATATTGAAGCTAACTAGTTAGCTATTTAAATTAATGGGTTACAGATGTAGGTTGTATAATACAAAATTATGACTAATTCATTATTGTTATTGTAATTGGTCTGTTAAGATCTATTTCTTCTAGATCCAGTTTAGTTGTTTGTGTGCGTGATGGTTAGGTTCATGTATCAAGTTGGCCAGGTAATGGTGCCCAGTTACGTGGTCAAGCAAGCACTAGCCTGGCTGTTACTGTGAGGACATTTCATGGACTTAAATCATTAGTAAGTTGATTGCATCTATGATTGATCACATCTAGGATCAGCAAAGGGGAGTGTCTTCCACAGTGAGAGACATTTAATCCAGTCAGTTGGAGGTTTTATAAAGGGAGTAGTGATGATTTCAGCAGTCAGAAGAGAGAATTTTCATCTCTACTACAACCTTCCAGCCTCTCCTGGGGAATTCATTGAAATCCTTTATGGGAGTTGGCAGCTTGCAGCCTAACCTAAGAATTTGAACTAGTGCATCCCCATAGTTTCATGAGACACTTTTATAAAATCTCATAATTACTGATATCTTCCATTGGTTCTATTTCCCTAGAAACCCTGATTAATACAGTGTGTTTCTAGAATTTGTCCATTTAATGTAGGGTGTCTAATTTGTTGGCATTCAGTTGTTCATGGTATCCTTTTATGATCCTTTCGTATTTCTGTGGAGTCAGTAGTAAAATTTCCCTCTCATTTCTGATTTTAATTATTTGATACTTCCTTCTTTTTTTCTTTGGCAGTCTAGCTAGGGGTTTGCCAATTTTATTGGTCTTTTCAAAGAACCAGCTTTTCTTTTGTTAATTCTCTCTGTTGTTTTTCATTCTCAATTTCATTGATTTCTGCTCTAATCTTTGTTATTTCTTTCCTTCTATTTGCTTTGGGTTTAATTTGCTGTTATTTTCCTATTTCCTCCAGGTGTGCTGTTAGATCTTTATTGTAGCTCTTTCTTCGTTTTCAATGTAGGCATTTAGGGCTATAAGTTTCCTTTTCAGCACTGCCTTCACTGTATCCCATACATTTTGATATGTTGTGTTTCAGTTTTCATTTGTCTCAAGTTACTTACTGATTTCCCTTGTAAGTTTACTTTTGACCTGCTGATTGTTTTACAGTGTTATTTAACTTCCATATATTTGTGGATTTTCCAGTTCTCTGCCTGTTATTGATTTCCTGCTTCATTCCCTTATGGT
Source organism: Choloepus didactylus (assembly GCF_015220235.1). Lineage (NCBI taxonomy): Eukaryota > Metazoa > Chordata > Mammalia > Pilosa > Megalonychidae > Choloepus > Choloepus didactylus. The sequence goes on from NC_051309.1 coordinate 34,610,866, forward strand.
CAGAGAAGATGCTTTTTCATTATTTCAGTCTTTTTTAAACTTTATTGAGACTTGTTTTGTGACCCAACACTTGGTCTATCCTCAAGAACAATTGATGTGCACTTGAGAAGGATGTATAACCTACTGTTTTGGTGTGCAAAGTTCTGTATATGTTTGTTATATATATAACAACTAATATATTAGTCTAATTCATTTATCATATTATTCAAGTTTTCTGTTTCGTTATTGATTTGCTTTCTATATGCTCTACCTATTGATGATAGTGGTGTATTGAAGTCCCCAGCTAATATTGTACAGGTGTATTTTCCCCTTTGGTTCTGCCAGTGTTTGCCTCATGTCTTTTGTGGCATTGTGATTAGGTGAATAAATATTTACGATTGTTATTTCTTTTTGGCTGATTGACCCATTAGTAAAATACAAAGCTGTTCTTTGTCTCTTCTAATAGGTTTTGCCTTAAGGTATATTTTGTCCAATATCACTATAGCTATTCCAGTTCTTTTGTGGTTACTATTAACATGGATTATCTTTATCATTCTATTCATTTTCAAACTATCTGTATCTTTGTGTCTAAGGTGAGTCTCTTATAAACAATATAAGAGTTGGATTTATGCTTTTATATCCATTCTGCCCATCAGCATCTTTTGATTGGGGAGTTGAGTTCATTAGCACTCAGAGTTATTACTTCTTCAGACATTATGTCTTTTGGTTTTCATAGGTCATATCTATGTTGTCTCCCTTTTCCTTTATTGCAAAGTCCTTTTTCTGTATAGTTGATCTTTTGTGATGTATCTGACTGATCCCTTTTTCATTTCTATTTCTGTATATTTTTAAAACACTTTGTGTTTGCCCTGGGATTTGTATTATACAACCTGCATCTGTAACCCATTAATTTAAATAGCTAACTAGTTAGCTTCAATATCATACACACTATCTGCTCCCTTATCCCACTGTTTCCCCTTTCTATTGTTGTTTTTGCCCCACATTATCTCTTTATATTTTACATAAATATGCTTTTTTCTTGTTCACTTGCTTTCTGACTCTTATAGTAATTAAAAAGTAGTTGTATATTGAAGATAAAATAGTATTGGATTTTGCATTTATCTTTTTAGTTACCTTTAGTGAAGATCTTCCTTTCTTCACACTACTCTAAGCCACCCTCCTTCATTAATTCTTGTAGGACAGGTCTTTTGTTGACACACCTTTTCAGTTTCTGTTTATCTGATTTGGGAGACTATTTTCTTCATTCTTTGATCCATCATTTATGAAGTCCTTCTGTATTCTCTATCATATTCCTAAGTTTCAAGCAAGTGGGGAACTCCTTTAATTAGTTGATTCTGAGGGGAGAGTTTTCCAGGGGATGTCTTAAATCATCATGTTGATGGTGTCCTTCTATGCAAGGTTTTAAGTTTAAAAAAATGAAAGCATGCATTTTTTAAAAATATCCCACTGGCAAGGTTAAACGAGAAAGTAATACAAGTATTTATCTATGGTAGTGGTATTCCCATTGTGGATGGTGAGAAACCATAAAAATTGGGATCATAAGTGGAAGCAAAACTCATTATAACTTTCAATCATTTTTTTAATCATGTGGCTGGACTATCTACTTAAGTTATAATTTGCAGTAAAGGAAAACAAAAGAAAACAAAACTCCTACATGATTTGGGGGCTGTTAGTTGCAGAACAACCTGGAAGCTTTGAAGTTTGCCCAACACTATAATTTGCACTTTTGCAGTTTCAGTTGCATAAAAATGCTTGGCCTGAGGGCATTTTTGCATTTTCCCTCTTTCTTGACCATTTTTCCCTCCAGCCTTTTCTCAGCTAATGTACATGAATTTAAACAGTCACTATAGATAGAAACAAAGAATCATTAAACTTTTTTAGCAGCATTTTAAGGTTAATTTTTATTCCTTTAGTGTCAAGTTCGTAGGACTGTGGCTCCCTCAAAACTCTAGGCATAATTCATAGGGAAAGAGAAAGAACATTCAAAAAATTCTCTACCTTAGTGCTTAACTCTTAAACTGAATTATTACTTCCAATGGAGAGGTAAAGATAGAATAAATTGTCTAAGGTCAGCCTAAATCTGGGCTCTGAACTACATTACTGATTTATACGATGTTTTTCTCCCGTAAAGCTTGCCGTTAACACAGCAGCCTTTACACAAGAACTAACCTTCTCTTTACTTGATTAAGTTGATGTTATTAATCAACCATAGTCCTAAATGTTTTTTCTGGTTTCCATGGTTTCTGCTGTGGAAAAACAAAATGAAGACTCCCAAATGAAAACAACCAAGGGTATACATTCTGAACTTGTTATAACAAGGGAGTCATTCACCATCACTTGTGTTTGGCAGAGACTCAAAAACAACAGGCAGAGGAATGAGAAAACTTTATCATGATAAAAAAAGGCTAAAGGAATGCTCTGATTGGAGGCTGTTGGCCTGGAGAAACTTAAGTTTCACTAAGTACATGTTGGCACCCTGTATGATTGGTTAGGGGCACATATTGGCTTTCTCTGGTTGGTCCTAAGTTGGAATTGGGGGCAGAAAGTAAGGAAACCGTTATTGACCAAATATTGACCATTTGGGGCCAATTGAAGCAGGGGTTGTGGTTTGGCTTCCAAGATTGGTTGCCACGGAGATAATGGGTCAGAATTCTATTTTTATATATAGTCTGTCCATTACCCCTTTGTGTATTCTGTCTCTAACTTCCTTCAAGGAGCTCATTCTCTACTGGGTGAAATACGTAGCATAACTTTATTGTCACATTTTTTCCATTCCATAGCTTTAATAATAAATAATTATAGGTGAAATGTAGAAAATTAAGTAAAAATACAATTAACAATGTTAACAATATAACAATGCATAAATGAATATTGGTTAAAACCCTTAATTGCATAACTACTTATTAAATGGAAATAAATCAAATTTGTTTAAGAATATGAAAACATCAATGATTGAAATAATAGGTATACATGATAGTCCAAAACCTCAGGCTAATCAATGCAATTTGGACCAGATATGAGTTTGGGGGCTAAGGAGTTTCAGCTTCTTGTTCAGCATCTTCTCCAAAGAAATTGTGGTTGACTCTAGGACTCCCTGACAGGTTTTATCCTCAGACATATTTTTCTACGTAATTTTATGAAGATTACAGTAGATCTTCACATTTTGGCCACACTTCATAATTCTTTTAACACAGTCATTAATGCAGTATGTAAAGTTAATAGTGTGCCCATACAGAGAGGGGTGAGTTTTGAAATAGCTGTGAAAAAAGGGGTGGAGTTAATGGATGATTTTCTGGTTAAAAATTGATCATTAAAACATTGGCTTCAAATACTTAGTAAAATCTCTACTTAGTAAGATTCCATTCATTAGGTTTAGAAAATTATCTGGAACAACCTCAGAAAATATCTATAACTGGAATCTTATGTACACAATAAAATAGTTAAGAATTACTGAAATCACATCACCTTGAATACAAACAAATCTTCAACAAAACCACATATAGGAAAAAAATTAAAAAATGCAATAGTTAACAAGTCTTTCTTTATCAGTAGGGGTATGGTGATTTGTTTAGCCAGAAATATCTGCCTGATCCTATTTCACTTGTTTTTACTTCTTTGTCTTCTAGGTTTAGTGTCATCTACTCATTCACTTAGTGCCCATTGTTGTTCCTGAGTCAAAAATCCTCACAGGAAAATAGTTGCATACTTCCCCTGGAACTTTACCATCAATGGCAGCCATGGTTTTGTCATAAAAATCACAATTTAAGTAGAGAATCTTCGTCAAATATTTCGGTAGTTACAATGATCTTCTTTAATTATTCTGACCTAGTGGAGGTCTGAATCCCTTTAATATACTCTGCCAAATGTTTGCAACTGCTATCAATTTCCCATAGAATGGCTCATCCATAGTTATTCTGTGTCCTTAAAACTGGAGCAGTTGCGGGTTTTATGTTTCTTAGGTTTGAGGGATTGAGAGAAATTTCCAGAACACTTATAATGTAGAAAAAGCTTTCTCATAATAGATATAGCCATGGTTTTATTGAATGATTATTTTCTATCAGGAATTTTGCACATGCTTTAAAATATACAATTTAAAGGCATATAATCCACAGAGTAGCACACAAATCTAAGTAAGTGTTAGCATGATATACTTATAAGGTATGACACTGATGCAGAGGGTTAACAGAGGGTTAACAACAGAGTGGTATATGGAAAAACTACCCATTACATATTAAAGACTGCATTTAATAGAAATATGTTACCAACACTACAGTAATACTAGGGATGAATAATTAGCAGCTGATAAGAGCTCTGGGATGTATTATGTTATGATGATTGTTTAAAGTTGAGTGATGAGGACTGTACAACTAAGTGAAGATAATGTAAGAAACTATTTAGCTTGAGAAAGAATATACATTAAAGTGAAATTAGGAATCCACTACTTACTAAATCAAGCCCTCTACTTAAGGCTTGCTTTTGTGAAACTTAGGGTTGTAAATGGGAGGCTGAACCCTCCTAAAATTATGTTTAAGGGGCACTTCCAGGGAACCTCTTGTTGCTCAGATGTGGCCTTTCTCTCTCTAAGCCCAACTCAGCAAATAAATTCATCCCCCCTCCCCCATGAGGGACATGACTTTCAGGGGAATGAATCCCCCTGTTTACATGGGACATGACACCCAGGAATGAGCCTGGCTCTGGCAGTGAGGGATTGAAAATGCCTTCTTAACTGAAAGGAGGGAAAAATAAAGAAAGGTAACAAGTTGAGGTCACAGTGGCTGAGAGATCTCAAATACAGTTGAGAGGCTATCCTGGAGGTTTGTCTCAGCAAGCACCTCAGCTGGCTGTGGTTCTTTCCTGGTAAGGAGACCCAAACCTTCATTCCTAAAGTTTCTGGGACATTGGTATCCAGACATTCTGACTGGATTGGGTTATTACAGTTTTCCGTTTACTCTAATCACAGAGCAAGGTACTATTAAGAGATGCTGCAGGGGTCTCCTATATTCCAGGTAAACTCTTCTTTACCTCCATTTGCAGTTGGCAGTTGCAGTCCTATTTCCCCTTGATAGCCAAGACCAATCACCCAACCAGTACAGTAATTCCCTTCTTTGCTTACTGATTCAGAGGCATGAGGAGCCCAAAGTGGCTGGGTGGTAATCTTAATTTCCAGTTCAATAGAATCACTGTTATATCTCTTGGTGGATGCGCCCCTCATTTTGGAAATAAGACTCAGGACCAGCAGAGCTTAAGGTTGCAGGGACATGAAGCAAAACTTTCCCTAGTGGGAAACAGGGAGTGCTGCCATATTGGGAACTGAGTGTTGGTCTCTGCTGCTGGCGGATTGGGCACTTAGCAGTGTCTGCAGCCAAGTTAGCCTTAGTGAGTGGAAGTCCATGTTGCTGAGCACATGCATAACCTCCATCCCTACCACCATGGCTACTTTGTTCATGAGCTCATTGGGTAATGACAGGAGCAGCTTGGGAAAGACACTGAGTATTATCTACAGAACAGGTCATCTTATCCTCTTGATTATTAAAATATTCCTCTGCTGAAGTCACGCTCTGGTGAGCATTCACATGAGACACAGATATCTTCATGTTTTTTGCCTACTCAGAAAGCTCCATCCATATACTCTCCCACAAACATCTTTTTCACTAATTTCCCAGTCATATAACTTCCAGTTCCCTGACATTTCAGCCAAACCATTATTGACAGCCCATGAATCATGATACAAATGCACCCTCTGGCCATTTTTCCTTCCAAGCAAAATGAATAACCCGGTACCCTGTCCTTCAGGGAGATTCCAAAAAGGTCTGTAGTGCTGCAGCTGTTCACTTTTGGATAGTACCAGTACATCATGCAAACATGTACTGTAACTAGGTCTGAATTTTCTCTTTCTCAGTAAACTGATTATAAGGAACTCCACAAGAGACCATAGCTGAGGACTGGGAAATAGAAGGTAATGTGGCAAGAGCAGGGGCCATAGGCATTTGGGTCACTTCCTTATGTAACTTCCTCATGTCACTTCCTCAAAGCTTGAGCTCTGCCTTGTATATACCATGCCCATTTTATTAAAGAGTGCTGCTGTGCATACCCAACTTTGTGGCTTGTTGGGTCAGATGACACCTAGTTCATGATAGGCAACTCAGATCTCATGGTAACTTGATGGCCCAGGGATAAGCATTCAGTCTCCACAAAGGCTTAGTGGAAAGCCAAAAGCTGTTTCTCAAAAAGAGAGTAGTTCTCTGCAGAGGATGACAGGGCTCTTCTCCAAAATCCTAAGGGTCTGCACTGATTCTCCTATAGGGGCCCACCAAAGACTCCAGATAGCATCTCTATTTGCCGCTGACACTTCTGGTACCATTTGATCTGCTATATCATATGGTCGAAGTGGCAGAGCAGCTTGCATAGCAGCTTGGACCTGTTGCAGAGCCTCCTCTTGTTTTAGTCCCCACTCAAAACTAGCAGCTTTTTGGGTCACTTGGTAAACTAGTCAAAGAAGCACACCCAAATGAGGAATACTTTTAAATTTCCTTTGGATGCTGAAGAAAATACCATTTAATTAGTCAGATTAACTAATTTATTATAACTAAGGGGAATTTATTATATATATATTATATTATATATAACTTATTATAACTAAGGGGAATTTATTAGCTCATGCTTTTGAGGCTAAGAGAAAATCCAAATCAAGGCATCATCAAGGTGATGATTTCTGAAGACCAGTGTATGGGGCTGGCTGCCAGTGATCCTTTGTCTTTGGCTCCTCAGTCACATGGCAATGCATATGGCAGCCTCTCCTGGCATCTCCATTCTCTTCCAGGTTCTGTTGAATTTCAGCTTCTTCCTGTGACTTTCTCTATCCATCCGAATTTCATTCTGCTTATAGTAATAGGCATAAGACCTATCCTGATTGAGGTAGGTCACACCTTAACTGAAGTAACCTCATCAAGAGGTCCTTTTTACCATGGGATCACTCCCACAGGAATAGATTAGGTTTAAGAATATGCTTTTTTTCTGAGGTACATACAGCCTAAAAAGCACCACAATCACTAATAGTTCTAAATGGAAATAGTCTTTCTAGACCTTATTTATTATACCCAGTGGACCATCTTGCGTAAATGTTTCTTGGGCATTTTATCTCCTCTATGTCAATTGATTAATTTCCCTCTAACATCCCACATCATCCGAGGACATGTAGATTAAAAAAAAAAATAATAAGCATATTTAAATGTACTGACAAACTACAATATGTATGCTAATTGGATTTTTTTATTTTATATTTGTGTAAATGAAATGTGCAGCTGACCCATTTTTACCCTGCGTCATCTCTATACTTTTGTTAAGAAGATGTAACAGCAGACCTGTTTTTTTTCCCAATTTACGCAATTATCTAAAGCTCCTTGAACTCAGTTTCTGGTGAAATTACATCTTGTCTTAGGCAGTAAAAAGGTCTTTGTTGTTATTCTTTGTTTTATGACCTCATTCTTCTCTATAGAAGACTTAGAGATTCATCACCAGACCCTTAAGAAAAATACAGTATTTTTTAAACCTTTGTCCATGGTCCAGGTCTGAGAATTATATATAAGAAGGTTTGGCTTATAAGGAAGACAGCAATGCTGATTTAAGCACAGTTGATATAGTTATTAACAAGTAGCATCAAACCCATATAGACAGGACCAAGATTGGTGAAAAATCAAAACGAGAGAATTACAACTTACCAAGATTTATTGTGGATGTGTAGATGTTGGAAACAAGACAGACACTGAGAAACTCATGTAAGTAAAAACAAAATTAATACAGCTGTGTGAAAATCAGAGAATACATGTATAGAATGGACTGACATATCCAATGTGTGTCTCAGAGTCCCAGATGGTCTTTGTAATATTGCTTACTGAGATGACTCTAGTTACATTTCTTGGACTGATAACATATAATAGTGTTATGTGGATTGTGTCTCTTATTTGAAAGCATCACCTCAGCAATGGAGCTAATATAAGGTTTTTAATGTATAATATCATCCTTTCCCTTTGTATTAATATTTTCATTGGAAATATTCTCATTATGTGCTAACCATATTTTCCTAATGCTCTGCAATGAATATGTATAATTTTTTATCAGGAAAAACACATGCCATTAAATAGCAGCTAATATAAACTTATGCTTAAACCTGCTGGATGAGACAAATACTGAAAATGAAAGTATTAACGTAACTTTCATATTTGTGTAAATTATAAAATGACTAGCACAAATTGAAGTTAATTTGGTGATTATGAATATTTTACGTCCAAAATGTTTATTTTTATCTATGTGCCTGAATACATAGAGTAGTGATAAATCTGGATTATTATTATTGTTGAAAAGTTCCATATTTATATGCAGTACAATATTGTGGGACTAATCACAAACTTTGGAAAGCTGAGGAAGAATATATGAACAACTGAGTGACTGACAGAACAAATGAATGAATGATGTATTGCAGCTGCAAAAACCTGACTTGAAAATAAATTCTGTCAAGTATGATTAAATCAGAAGGAAATACAAGGGTATTCTTGTGACTGATCTAATATTCTAATGTGTAAAATACTGCTCCACTTTCCCCACCTCTCACAGAAGCCATCTCAAGAAAGCCACTATGATTCACTTAGTTCTGAAGCTTTGGAAAACACTGAATCTTTTTCAGTGATATACAGCTTTAAGTATACTAATTCCTTAAATTAGACAAACAAATTCACAAAGTTTTAGAGGCCAAACATATTTTTAGAGATCATTTATTTAAGCACCTTTCATCTATTGGAACAGAGAGCTGAAGCGTAAATGCTAAATTCTTACAGCGAGTTAGCACTGGAGCCAAAGTTGGGATCCTGGGCTTTTCTCATCAACACTGTACTGAGACAGTCATCCATAAAGACACATAGATGCACAGTGGCAGGATTAAAATATTTAAACTGTATTTTAATTGTTATTAAAGAAACATGATAATTAAATCAATGTAGTATTTAACCACTCCTAAAATGAATAAACAAGAAAAATGCAAGCAAAAACAAAAATAAAAACAGTGTCTGGTGTGGAATTATGAAACTCTGTTGTGTACATATAAAATACATCTTTCCTTACATTTAATCTACTACCAACTTCACTTTGTGTTTTGTAGTTGTAGCCCATAATTAAAATTTAAAATTTAAGTGCACCATTCAAATAAAATGTAATGAAAGGGAAAAAGCTAGCAAATGCTAACAACATGTTTTTGGGTGGCCAGAGTTGGCAGAGCAAGCTCAGACCATGAGTAATTGGGGGAACTCGTCTCATGGTAACTAGTCCAGGGGGAAAATCAAAGTCCTCACTCACGTGAACTACTTGTCTCACCTCCCGTGTTCCCGTTCCATACTATATTTTGAGATCAAATATTTTAAACTTGTATATTCAAATTACTGAATGGCTTCAGTATAGGGAGGACTCCATTGTTGATATGAAGATAGAATTATTGACTACGTTGCTTCTGTACAAACAGAAAATGAATGTTCCCTACCTGTAAGGCAAGAATTACATATTTTCAATCTTCAAGGGCCAGGTGGATTAAATTTGTGAAGTCTATGATATAAATGACAGGGAGCTCCAGCAACAATATCTAACTTGAGTACACAAGACTACCAAAAACATTCAAAATCGGAATAAAATATAATCCAGGTCATTGTGTAAGTTAATTTTGAGTCATAGGAGGCCACATTTTCCCTCACTGTTTAACATCTTAATTTAATCATATGAATAAAAATGTTAACTATTTGGGGTTATTAGTTTTTTTTACAGGACTATTAAATTCCTATATTTAGAACTTTGTAGTTTATAAAATGTTTCTCTTTTAATTTAAGATTAAATTTATTTATTTAAAAGAAAACCAAAGGGTTTTGTTTTTTTTTTGTATCTAGTATGTCTGATATGCTATATTTGGTGAAAAATAGGTTTATTACTTTCTTTTATTCTATTATAACATATTCAAATTGCAGCTTCTTTATTCTTTATTATTTTTTAAAAGAAAATCAAAGGTTTTTTTTTTTAATATATACCAATATGTCTCATGTAAACTATATTTGGAGAAAAGTAGGATTATTACTTTCGTTTATTCTATTATAACATATTTAAATTGCAGCTTCTTTAGTATTTCACTAGATTTTCACAGGTACATGGAAGCTATGAAAATGAGAGTGCCTGGTACAAGCAAAGGGTATAGAACACATTATATCCAATATAAAGCTTACAACAACAAAAAACTTTTACTAAAATTCCACTCTCAGAAATTTATTTTTTAAACTAATATAAAAATAAAAGCAAGTTTTGGACGTCAATTTAGCTTTCAGTCTCTCACCTTTGGTTTGAATTAGTTCACACAGATGCATGCTTCTAACATCTAGGAACAAGGAATTGTGAGGTTTGTGTACATTTATTTTTAAAGAAAGAGGTGCTGAATTCCAAGACTGCAACAGGAAACCAAGTTGTCAGAGGTTAAGCTCATGCCAAGGTTTAGGAAAGAGACCATGTGAACCAAATACAGGAAGGAAACAAAGGTAAACTTAGCCTAACTAGATAATTTCTCATTGTAACGCCTACATCTAAACTTGGTCTTTACACTAAAAAACATCAAGAAAATGGCTAGGGATTCTGAGATTAATGACAATTTCACACAGTTAATGCAAAGTATTTATTAAGTGTCTGTGAAATTCAAGGTTGTGAGCTATCTACAAAGGTTTAAAATGTGCTATTAAAGGAGCTGACACATTTATCCAAATATGTGGTATAAAGAACCATATGTGAGTAATTCATTTCTTTTTTTTTAATTGTAAGTCCACCTGCTTTCTTTCCTCCTTGTAGAACATTAGAAAATGTTGAAAAAAGTATTGGAAAAAGTATCAGAGCACTTGTTAATTCTAAGCAAGTGGTTTCAGAAGTGGTATATTTTAAACCATTTTTAAAGGCAGTGTTTAGAAGTAAAAGTTTTAAGATTTTGAGGAAAAGATGTCAAGGAAAAAGTGGGAAAGCAATGCCATGGAGCACGTAAAGAGGTCTGCAGAAGATGACATCGATCTCAAACCTTACTGCTGGAACTTATTCTCAGTCTTTATCCTCCTGATAGAGGACTTTGGCTACCATCTGCATATTATTTACTGATCATGAGTACCTGGAAAATATCTCACATGCTCCAGCTCTAAAGCTTTTTGAAGTTTAAAAAAAAAGAATAAGCAAAATTAAAGAAAAAAGGACTTTTTCTAGGAGGTAGCACTTTGGTGTGCTTCAGGTGACAACATGCCTTCTTCAATTAATGTGAATCCATCACTTTCCACCCCTATAGAGCTCAGAGATAATTTCATCTTCCCTGGAATCAGCAGCTGATAACAGTGGGGGAGGCTGTAATATGTATTAGAGTAAAACCCTTACATAGAAGCTAACCATGAGGAAAATACTGGGTTGCTAACAGGACTTGCAATTAGATTGTCCAAGAAACACTAAAGTGAAAGAAAGGCTTTAGCTAAATAATATTATGTAAACTGAACAATGAAGCATGTCTCTACATGAAGACCTATCTTCTGAACAGTGGAGTTTAAACAGGAAGAGATAATTTTTGTGGGGTTAAGAAGAAAACATTTGGAAAATATTCACATAGAAATAATGGGTAACTTTAGGCTTTTCATGAATAAATTGTCTTGATCAAGAAAGGATCTAGGATATTTGAAAATCAGTATAGTGGGGAAATATAACTTTCATATGCAATATAAATAACAGAGTATTGAAGGTGATTTTCACTATTTATTTGACTCTAGGTTAAAACACTGTGGAAAAAGCTGAATTAACTATTTATTCAATTCACAGCCAAATTAAAATATATAGAACCAACGTGCCCTAAAAATAGTCACACCAAATTAACATTTAATGATTGAACTCAAGGGGGGGGGCTTTTAAATAGAAAACCCTGAATCCGATTACTGAAATGGAACAGAAATATTTGACTTCGTTATTTTCTACTGAATTACACTCTTCATACTATTGTATATTTTAAATTGAGATGCAGAATCAAGAAATCTGATGCTGTGAATGAAAAGATGCAGAGAAACAAAGCCATTATTATTTTATCAATAGTAGTCCAAAAGAATAGAACAAATAAAACTAGCTCTACTAGGATAAACTATTGATATAATTAAGGTCTGATTAAAAACAGACACAATCGTGGTATGAATAAATCTATTCTTTTAATTTACTTGGTGCTGTTTGCAACATAGCAGTTTCTTTACCTCTCTTTTTCTTTTCTTGGAATAATAAAATATTCTATATAAAAGAAAAAAAATCATATGATGATTCAATCTTTTATATTTAATGCACTGTTCAATATGATAACCAAAAGTCACATGTGGCTATTAAGCTTTTGTAGTAGGACTAGTCCAAATTAAGATCTGTGTAAAATACAAATGGGATATCAAAGAAGAAAAAAATATATAAAATATCCAATAGCGATTTTTATATTAATCACATGCTGAATGGATAAAATTTGTCTATATTGGGTTAAATGATATATTACTAGATCAATATTACCTGTTTCTTTTTTTCATTTTTAAATGTGTATAATAGGACATTTAAAATTCCCTATGGATCTCATGTTATATTTCTATTAGACAGCACTGCTTTATAGTGCTAGGATATTAGTAAAGATACATTAGTAGAAATGAAAAATACTTTTATCCTTGAGTCAATTTGATGGAATTCAGGTCATAGATAAAAGCTGATATATGGAAATTTTTAATGCAATTTTATTGAGATATAATCACATAACATACAATCATTCAATGTGTACAATCAGTTGTTCACAGTATCATCATATAGTTGTGCTTTCATAACCAAAAACTTTGAACATTTTCACAACTCCACAAAATAAAACAAAAACTAAAATAAAAAAGAACATCCAAAACATCCCATTCCCTTCCTCCCCCCATTGTTCATTTACTTTTTTGAAACACAGTTTAATTGAGATATATTCACACACCCTGCATTCATCCACAGTGTACAATCAATTATTCACAGCACTATCATACAGTCATGTGTTCATTACCAGAGTCAATTGTTGAACCTTTTCCTTACTCCAAAATAAAAAATAAAAGCAAAAAAGAACATCTACATCTTTCTATCCTGTCCATTCCACTCTATTCCTCATCTATTTTTGGTCCCCATTTTCCCACTCATCTGTCCATACACTGGATAAAGGGAGTGCAAACCACAAGGTTTTCACAGTCACACAGTCACACTGTGCAATCTACATAGTCATATGGTCATCTTCAAGAATCAATGCCACTGGGTTGCAGTTTGACAGCGTCAGCTATTACCCTTTAGCCATTACAACACCCTAAAGACTAAAAGGTGGTATCTATAAAGTGCATAGGAATATGAGTGACCTCTCTACTCTATTGAAATCTCTCAGCCACTGGAACCTTATTTTTTTTCATCTCTCTTCCCCCTTTTGGTCAAGAAGATCCTCTCAATCCCACAGTGCTGGGTCTAGGTTCATCTCCAGGGGTCATGGCCCACATTGCCAGGGGGATTTACACCCTGGGTGTCATGTCCCACGTAGAGGGGAGTTTAGTGAGTTAATCTGCCAAGTGGGCTTAGAGAGAGAGAGAGGAAGCCACATCTGAGCAACAAAGAGGCTCTCTGAGGGGGACTCCTAGGCACAATTATAAGTGGGCTTAGCCTCTTCGTTGCCGTAACTAGCCTCACAAGGGAAAGCCTCCAGATGGAGGGCTCGGCCCACTAAATTGGCAGTCCTCAATGTTTGTGAGAAAATCAGCAATAGCCCAGGTGAGGAAGTCCAACACTTCCACATTTCTCTCCTTCCTTGGGGGCCCTGCAAATACACTTATACTCTCTGACCATGATATATGGAAATTTTTAACACATATTGTCAAACATATGGATAACAGTTTGTATGACAAATTATTTGAAGTGGCATAAAAGGAAACATTTTAGCATATAGCATATTCAAAAATTCTCTCTCACACCCACCCACACACACTAGAATCGACCAAAATCAGAAGCCAGAGGTTGGATTTTTAGCAAGTGAGATAAAGTGTTTTATAGAAATATTGAGTATTTCAAAACCTATAATGTAGATCTTTCCAGTAACCTGGATTCTCAATTTCTTTCCCTCTTATCCTCCCATAATATTGTCCTCTACCTTCACCACAGCCACCCACTATGTTATTATCTTAGTCCCAGGCCATACTTTTTCTCTAAAATAATTTCAATACCTTTCCCCATTATTTCCGTTTCATACATCCTGCCCTCTGACTACTTCCTATCATTCTCATTTTCTCCCGCTTGTACCCCAATTCTAACAGTAATCTAACATACTGAAAATTACAACTATGGATCTTACCACACTTTAAAGGTACAGCATCATTTCTTCTAACCATATACAGCTTAAATTTCATAATTAATCATTAAAATCATTTGATTCATGCATCCTACAGGCCCTTGGTTAAGCCCTAACCTCTGTAAAATTAACTCTCATCTACTGCAGCTGAACATGGCTGAAGAAGGATACACATGATGATAACTGGTCTTCTCTTGAAATCAATATCATTTATCCTAAGTATAAAGCCCTTGATGCTGCTCAGAAATCATATTAGACTTCCGTTTTTCATTTACTCTCCCACTTCTTTCCCTCCATGTATCCCACAAATGCTCTTCTATCTGTGTCCAGTTAGTGACCTTTTCTATTACAATTAGATAATTGAAGCTTTTGGAAGAGAATTTTCCTAAACCCTGACTATCACAACTATCTTAGGTTGCTTGAAAGCAATATTATATGGAACTTTTGTGACAAACACTGAGAGGGAAGTTTCATCACTCTTTATTACTACATACCTCAAGGTACTACAAAGGGAGTTATCAAATAATAAATGCCCAAATATCCATTAAGCAAATGAGTAAATAAATGGACAAGCCAAATAGGGATTTTTTTCTTTATTCTACCATATAATTTTTGCTTGTATTAATTTTCAAAAGATATATTACAAAGTTATACTTGATTTTGTTTTCAATAATTGTTTTTTCCTTCAAGAATCTTTTTTTTTGAAGTTGCCTCTAATACAAAGCAACAAATAATTTGAAATGATGTAAAAATGATATATGAAGTTTGATTTACCATTTTCACCATTTTTAATTAAACAACTACCTCACTGCAAATATTTTATTTAGTTCTTGCATTGACAAAATTGTTGAATTGACCTCAATTTTAGGAATACCATGGATTTATTTTTTAAATGATTAATCTTTTGGGAGGCTCCCCTTTTGAAAAACAATTTTTTTTCTTACATGACTTTGGAACGTTTTCTTCTGCAAAAATAGAGGGTATTTTTTAAAAATCACCTGTATCAATGTATAAGTTTTACACTATTCCTGGCATGATATGATAAATATGACTTCCCTCTTGCCACATGATTCATGGTTTAACTTTTAAATTTAAAATCAAAGTTCCAGAGTTACTCAATGTAAGAATGTTAGGAGACATTAGATATCGTCTTGACCATTTCCATGAATCCCATTTGTTACAACGAACTCAACAGAATACTATGCATTTTATTGTACTAATTGCAAGAAAATTATAAATTTTGTATAAAATACCTCACAATAAAGGTGTCTGAGTTTTCAGTGTGTTTCCTAAAGTACAAATATGGAACATGCTTGGTGAGTTATTGTTTTAAGATTGTAAAGATAGATATCCTGGCACTATAAAGCAGTGTTGTCTTAATAGAAATATAACGTGAATTCCATAGGTAATTTTAAATGTTCTATTATCCACATTTAAAAATGAAAAATTGTGAAGGTAGAAAGTAATTTAGAACTTATGTAATACGAGTCTCTTGTTCTACAGCTGAAGAAGTCAAGATCAAGAGCACTTGGATTAATTGCTATCATCAACATAGTGAGTTGCAGGCTGCAAGTTACCTCACTCTCTGCCGAGACTTCTTGCAAGGCAACAAACCACCTTCACTTGAAAAGCACCCACACTCAACCATCCAACACATGACAAAAACCAGAAAAAAAACGGGAATGCCAATAAATCTGAAATTAGGAGCATAAAAAGAACTTACAGGTAAAATATTGGAAATTATAAACTCCATATTGCTATATTTATCTTTACTAATCTGGCCAAATAAAAATTGCACAATATTCTTTCCATTTATTTGATTAAGACCATTCTACTTCTAAGAAGTTATTTATAATCTATTTATTTATTAATATATTTGTCAGACTATTTATTTAGTAACTGCAATTATTTATGCTTACCATATAATCAAAGAGCCATTATTACTTGCTGACAAATTCTCTAAATTACCAATGATAATCAGCATCTTTGTGATAATCTTAGATCAGTAACTCACCAAGAATGTTCCATATTTATAATTTGGACACACATTGAAAACTAGGACACCTTTGTTATGCGGTGCTTTATTCAAAATTTGCAAAAACATAATGCTGAGTATCTATGTCCTGAAATATGACAAAAAGTGAAGTCCATATTCATATTCAATTAAAAATAGCATTTAAATTTTAAATTAAAAAACCTCCTTTTATCTAATGTTTTTCTCTACAATTAATATGACACTAAGACAATAATACATCAATCCATTCTATTGGTTGAAAAAAGTGTGTATGTTTGTGTGTGTGTGTGCATGTGTTTGATAAATAATCTTTTACATGTAATAACTTGGGCTTAAGAAACCAAAAGTAGCTACATATAGAAGGGAAGAAATATTTTTCTTTTTGTTTTTTTCCATCCTATTAAAAAACAAAGACATAACAGAAAGTGAGAAATCTACTCTCTAGAGATGATGAATTTTTGGGGGTGATAAAAATCACTTGGTCTCCTGCCAACCTAATGATGCATCCAAAATGCTTACCATTAATCTTGTATATTTTATTTCCTAGATAAAAATTGTTTGCTGGCCTAGTGGATTAAATAATGTTCAACAGAAAATAGTCTAAAGATAATACATTACCACCATGTCTCACTAAAGCCTGTAAATCAAAAAATAAATAAATAAATAAGTAAATAAATAAATAAATAAAATTATCTATAGAGATGAAGAGATAGATAGATAGATAGATAGATAGATAGATAGATATAGATTTTTTAACCCAGAATGAACTATCATGCAAGTCTTTTTTTTTCTAGTTAAATGAGAAAGGCTCCTTAATTGTCAAGAGAGAATATTTATGTATATCAATTAGTTTTTGATAAATGTGGATCTTCCCATATTCTTACATATAATAAATGTAAATCAGACTCTTCCTAAAGGATATAACTTCAAGGTCACAACTCATAATATAAGTTCAGGTCTTACAAATAGCACTTATTAAGGATTGCCTGAGGGGTATATAGTAATGCACCCTTCTGAATATCTAATTTTTATACTATGATGTAGGTGGACCAGTGAATTTGTGACCCTTGAATACATTATAAAAACACAAAACACATAACTGGAATATTCAATTATATTATATAATTCTTATTTTATATTTTACCCCAACAGGGGGTTAATACATTAAATGCTTGATTATGTAGCATTTTGAAGAATAAACTTTTTTATTTCTAGATATATTATAGTAGTTCTCACTCAATGTTTTGATATAAAACTGTATTGATTACCTTAGCATTCTTAGTTTTATACCTTTAGTTAAAATGGAAATGTTTTAGAACTTACTAAGTTAAAATGCCTTATAAAACTATAAAATGATGCCATTTCCTTTGTTATTAGTCCTGTTATACCCTCTTTTCTTCTTTAATTTGTACATTGTGATTCTTGAATTTTAATGCAAAATCATAGAGCCTATAATGCAATAATGAACACACTACCCATATGTAATCCTCCCTCAGCAAAATGGAAGGAGCTTTAAACATTATAATAAAATTATAAAATTTTCAAAAACATAAAACGACCTGAAGAAATGCTGTTGAAGTAGGAAGTTATATTTTATAAAACAATGTTAGTTACCTGGAGGATAGTCTGGCTACATTGGACTTTTCCTTTTATTAACTTGGACAAATATCTTATCTCTATAGATCTTAATCTTATTTGTATTATAAGAGAGGTAAGTTAGCTGATTTCTTGGTTATTTTTGAGATTTATCATGATATATATATATGTGTGTGTGTATATATATATCTTTAACAAGAATTTTCAATAAGCTATTTGCAAAACGACTAAGAGAGGAAGCAATATAAAAGTGTAATGGAGGAAAAGACCATATAGCATAGAAAAGTACCAGATATATCAGATGTGAAAATTGGAGATTTGGCAGAGAAGAAATATCTTAATGTGAGAATAAAGATATAAAGAATCTAAACATGGCAAAAATTAACCTAGAAGAGTCAGTTGCTGTTCTTATCACATGGCAGTGGGAGACCAGAGAAAATACAAGATGGATTACAGCAATCATTTTAGCAGATATGGCCAGAAAAGGTCAATGGTAAGAAGGGCAATAACCTGTATGTAATAAACCAATGGGATATATTAACCTCTAGTTCAAGAATCAAGAAAAATTCATATCATCATCATATTTCTCCTACTTAATTTAATAGATTTTTGAGGAAAATATATATTGGAAAGGATCATTGCTCATGTCTCACAGAATTTAGAAAATATGTTGTACTTTACCTACAGTTTGCTTTGGTTCTTAACTTTGCAAGACTTTCAAGAGACACGGAAATTCAGTGGTGAGGCCTAGGAGAAAATATCATGTTAAATTATCACTATTCTGGAACAAATAAGTAAAAATCATAAGCCTGGAAGATACTTCACAGAGGACATCTGAGAAGGTTAAGATGTAGGAAGGAAGTCATAGATCATATGTTCCCTAGATAGCAATATTTAATGAAAAAAGTAAAGCTCAAAATATTTTACTTCATAGATTTGGATTCCCAAACTGATTATTAATCAACATATTTTCACTGAGTTTCTACTCTGTGATAGTTTTTGTTAGGCATATTACAAATTGTACAGTTATTAAGGAGCTTCTCAGCTATATGGGAGGATTAAGTGTAGGTAGAGCTTCTTACAGACAGGAATTGCAAGAAGGAGAGCTATCACACACACAAAAAATGTAGAATATTGGCTTTCTTTTAAAAGATGAACAGAAGGTAAAAATGAACTACCACCATAGAATAAAAACTCCTTGCCAGTGGGCAGAATTTAGATCAATAGAATAAAATATATGTATGGAATTTAAATGTAGTACATGAAAAGAGAGAATAAAAGTAAGTCCAGCATTGCCTATACTTTGTATTTCTCTATGTGAATAATTCCATCAACAATTGCAGAATCTCAACATTTATCTGAATAAGAATCCCTTAATATAAGCCTAAAAATGTGTCTTTGTACCTATTTTAGGGGAACAATTTTCCTTACCTAAAGATCAGTGCCTTACCTTCAAAACAAAAAGGTATTAGATATAAACTTCAGAACTTATATAACTTGCCATTTCATAACCATGTATCATATATGTCAGTCTTATTTACAAGTGGTTTTCCTTACAGTTCAGGATTTAATATTCTCTGGGTAGACTGAATAGATGTTGATGAATAAAGAGCCCAATGATATTGGCTTCAGGGCTACTGGGATCAAGCTCATTACACAATATTGTTAAGAAAGCTGTTAGGTTTATACAAGGCAGCTATTATATGTGACATACAGTAGGAAAAAGGTTAAATAGATATTGTAAATTAAAAAAACTCATTTCAAAATTAAAATGAATTCATGAGAGAATGTGTGCTGCCATGAATAAAAAAATGAGAGGGAAAATTTTATAGGCAATTTGTGTTTTAGTTTAATTCATTTCACCATATTGAACTTCCAAAATGGAATGCATAGTATCTTTAGCAAATTTAAAGTAAAGCATTAACTCTATCACAACATTCTTACTGGAGATTAACTTCCATTGCTTCCATTTTTATGTAGGGTTCTGAAGAAGATAAAATTGGCATCATATCACAGTATGATCACATTAGAATGTAATAATGTTTTTAAAAATCAGAAGCAATTTTATATAGTTTAAAAATGTTGAGGCTTTAAAAGACTGTAGCTTCACTAAGTTGTTAAGTTGTGAAATGTGGAATTATCTACATGAATTTCTTTCTTGGAGATTGAGAAAACTTTCTCACCAAAATTACCCAATTGACTAGTTTAAGCAAAAATGAGTCCTCTCCCAGTTTGACTTTGATTTTTATTTTACTGAGAGAATTTGAATATGTAACTACAAATGTGTAAAAATAGCTTTTATTAGGAACACATAAAAATACAATTATATAATATGTTGATACATAATGCATTAATATACAACTGAATAATATTTTATATATGAAAATATGGTGAATGATTTTACAATACATAATATTTTAGAAACATATAATTTATTAATGGCACCTTAAGTTGGGAATTGACTTTTTTAGTTAAAATGAAGACATTAAGATACTTAAAAAAAATCTTACTGGGGATGGGTATTTTGCATCTATTTATTTTATAGGTTACATTTAAACTGCTGTATCACACCTGTTTTTAGCACCTGGCATCAGTTTCTTTGTAAAATATAACTGCCTATCATTTTTAAACAAGCAAAAAAGAAATGATTTATTAAGCATGATGAAATTGTATTCTATATCCAGATTCATCATAAAATTATAGGTATGTCAATACAAATTTCATGTTGTAAGCTAAAAGGTTCAAATGCTATGAGCTATTTT
This sequence comes from Choloepus didactylus, assembly GCF_015220235.1. Classification (NCBI taxonomy): domain Eukaryota; kingdom Metazoa; phylum Chordata; class Mammalia; order Pilosa; family Megalonychidae; genus Choloepus; species Choloepus didactylus. The sequence continues at coordinate 34,631,645 of NC_051309.1, forward strand.
CTTGATGGTAAGAAAGAATAACTATCCAGGTGTGGTGATATTTTCAGTTAAAGTTTCTACAGAAGTAATTAAAGGCTTATCAAATTATGACATAGACTTAGTCATAAGTTAGGTCACAAAGAACTAATCTAAATATGTCCTCAAGGAAGTTTGCTAAAGTCATTTTAAATGGGAACTAATTCAAAACTGAGGTTCACTGTCTGGGCTCTATCCATTGACAGACTTTCTCAAGTTCTCCAAGACCTTCCCCATCTCTGAGGCATCTTATATGCTAATGAAATGTGTGATTTAATTAGTTTAGGCATACCAAAGAGCTATTTCTTCAAGTGGTCCAAAGTTTATTTTCATTCTAAATAGGTGCCATTTTGTTCTCATTGGATTGCACAGTGAGAATGAAAAGTACCATTTGGCTTGATACATCCTATGGAATTCCTTGGAGAGGATGATAACATTAGATTTGGGAATTGGGGATACAAATTGATATCATTACAATCATTTAGAGCACATTTAAAAAATGTTTGCTTCTGGTAGACAGCTAAAATATAGGAGACAGTCTGTGCTCAATCCTTGAAAGCTCTCTGAAGACACGTGTGGGTATTTAAGAGTGTTATGTAGCAGGTACTCAAGTAATTTATGCAGAATAAAGGAACTAGGCAAATTGAATTTTAATAAAAATTTGAAGATGTTTCTGTGATGCCAAGGATCCTAATTATTCAGATCAAGACCTGAAGGCTCAGTCAAGTTATAAGAATTTTTTAGTTACTTAATATAAAAAGTATATGTTTTTGGAAAGACCTGCGAAATTTACTGAATTTTCCAGTTTGGATTTAAATATTTAACATCATGTGATTGTCCCAGTATAATTAGGTATTTCACTTTTACATAGCATGAGGCTCTGGAACTGAAAGGAGGAGATAAAAATCAAGGATCGTTTCTGTTTGGAGATTTGGCAATGATTGGAAATTTCAGTTATGTCTTCCACTCTAGGTAGCATCACTGAGAGAAAAAATAATTCTGAAAGCCAAGTGTTATGAGAAGGATGCACAACTGGGATCCTAATTGTAGCCAGAGCTCTGCTAATAACGCTCTGTGAGAGAATAGGTAAGTGAGTGTCTCTTTCTTTTCCTGTTTCTTCATTTCTATGTTGAGGAGAATGTGTTGCATGAATGCTCAAATAATATGATGGAGATCGGTATTTTCAAAAGTTTTACTGTATTAATGTAAATCCTAAGAGATGCTCTATAAACAAAAAATAGTTTGTCCTCAATGAGTTTAGGAAACACTGCATGGTATCTATCCCATGGGAAAATCTAAAATGCACATTAGCATATTAAAGCTTATTGGAGTCATTCAGTAAATTGTTGAAATTCATTCCGGAAGTGCTGATGTAGATAAATAAACAAGGAGGAAATTTTTTTTGGTCAATATCAAGCAATGATTTTTATTAAGAAATCATTAGTGTTCTAATCTTTTTAAAGTAGATGTCCCATTAACAGCTGCTGATTTATAATTATTCAGATAGCAAAGTACCATCCTGAGGCTACATCTTAAATAATGCTTCCTTTGGGGAGTACCACTTGACTTATCTGAATTATACCTGAACAGCTTGGAGACCTCCCAAAGATAAGCAACTCTAACAGCTTGCAGGCCTCCTGCATAAAATAAAATAAAATATCCGGAGTGCTGTAAAAAAGCAAGATGCTATAAGTCTGTGAACTTCTTCCTATTTCTGTTTTATTTATACTGTTTATAAAAGTAAATTACTTGTTTGACGTACTACACTTGAAGCTGCCTGGATCTCTGTGGGGAAGTACTCCTGTGAATCCTCTTTTATTAGAAGTGGTTGATCTTTGGCTTCAGGGATGAGATCTGCAAGGTTAAAAAGCTTTGCTTTCTAAGGAAGAGTCAATTTGATTTGAGAATAGAGGGAGACCTTCTAGTAAGAAGGAAACCTGGTGGAAATTATCTCTTCTGAAACCCAGGCAGCTGCAGCTTGGTAAATAGCTGGGAAATGCCATCCTTTATGATTCAACTCCAAAGAACAATTCAAAAGATAAAATCTAAAAGGAGTTTAGAATCATTTTGCCATCCAAGGGAAAATTTACTTCCTTTTTTTTGCCACCTTCGTTTTTGGCTAACAAAATGAAAATGTTGTTTATTTGGATAAAGGATTTTAACTCAGGTGAAGTATTCATTTTTAAGTTTACAAATAACTTTCCTGAATCTCCTTCTCTTATACAATAAGAATACATGCCATACTTTTTAGTTATTTTAGTTAGGTCATCAGAAACAAAGGGACTTACATTTTCTTCTAGCAAACATAGTTTAAACTAACTTTTAAATCTTTAATAACACTGAAACATTAATTTTTAGCCTTGCTGGGAGACTCTTTTGAGAATCAGATGAAAGCTATGAATATTCTTCCCAGGAAAATCAAAACAAAGCAAACAAACAAACATAAAACAACAATAAACCACTGAAGCCCAATTTAATAGGCTCAGCTTAAAAACCCAGAGGAAAGCAGGAGGATGAGGTAGCTACTAACCTTATTCAGTTTATTCTCTCTTTTTTTAGGTAGATAGATAGATAGAGTATAGAGATAATGAAGCACACATACATACATAATGTCCATATTCACTTATTCTTTAGTTAACATTTACAATACTAATTATATAAATGCACAGAAGAAAATGCCCCTTGACATCTGAAGTGTTCCGTACTTAAATGATAGAATTCAACATGCTCAGCCAATCACCGTTAGTAGTGAATTTTGTGAAATTGATGTTTGAAGGGCAAAATTCTCTTCAATATGGCCAAGTTTTCAGTATTCTTGCTGATTTCTTTATTTAGACCATTTTGTCTCACAATGATTCATGGCAAAACATACTAGATTGATGAAAAGTAAAAACAAATCCTGTAAGAATTCATGAAAAAGCACAAATTCTCAGATATTGTTACTAGAAAAAAATATTGACCAAGTAAATCTTTGAACATTTATGCCGTTTATAAAAGTACATTAGTTGTTCAGATACTACTCTTGAAGCTGCCTGTATCTCTATGGGGAAGAACTCCTGTGAATCTTCTTTTATTGAATGTGTTTGATCTTAGCTCAGGACAGTGTCATTTAAAGAAGGTTTAGAGATGGTGACAAGGCCGTCAGTTTTTCAAGTGGGAAGCATGAAAGCTATGAACATTCAGCCACATATTTTGCATAGCTAAGCATCCGCCCAAATGTCCTCTCAGCATAGTGCTCATGTACTTCCTGGGATGGGATACTTTATATTCTTTCTGCTTCTGTGCTTATGCTTTTTCTCTTTTGCCTTATCTGCCTCCTAATCTCCAGCTAATCAAATCCCAGACTTCATTGCTTTCAGTTCAATTTAGAACCTGCTGTGAAGTCTTTCTCTACCAATCCAAAACTCAAGTGATGTTGATCTACTACTTTTTGTATTTCCATATAATAATTTTTAAATCCCATTCTTTATACCTAATATACATGTATTAACTTATCAGAAGACAATTTTCCTGTATGTAAGTCTTGTCTGTTCAATGACACTGTAATAGAGGCTATGAGTGAAATTTCCTTTATAGCAATGACTGGAAATAAAAAAGGCATTCAGACTGATTCTGGCACTCAGTCATATTAGCATCTATGACAGACTATTAACCTCTTAGTGTCTCTATTCCCTTGTCTGTAGTGAGAATAAGATGTGTAAAAAATGAATGTGGTAGTTTTTCTTTTAAACAGTAAGTTTCATTTCATATTTTTTTTTTTTTTATATTTAGTATAAACTCAAGAACCTAGTGGAATGGAATAGCATTTTCCCAGTACAACTTCATTGAACTTTACAAGGATATATGAAATTCTTTAGGGATCTTTTAATTTCCCTCTCATCTATATTGTTGATAAGTAGATAACAACATCCAAAATTAAAAAGAAATAGAATGTATATATCTCTGAGAAATGGAAAATATTACTTCAATATGTTATGCTGCAAAAAAACAAAAGGAATAATAAGTTAGATGTAGATATTTCTAATAATAATTGCCTCTCTGAAGAGAAAATCTAACAGAATTTATTTGGAGAGAAAAATAATGGGTAATGAGGTATTAAGAAGAAGGTAAAGAATTTATTCAAATAACTTACTGAGTGACATTTATCTACACATCCTGATTTAGAGAAATTTGCTGTGATAAATGTTTCATCTGTCCTCCCATGTATGATTTAGTCTCCTATTATTTGCCAATAAAATGTGCCAGATATTTATAAAATATACAAACTTTTTCACACCTTTAATTAGGCACACATACATTTTTTTAAATAAGGTGACTAACAGAAAAGAGTTGTTAGCTAAAGTACCTCAGCAATGATAGCTAGCTGTTAGATAGCCTCCTACATGTTCTGCCACATACTAAGAAAGTCCCTTCTTTCAGTCTACCTATAGAGTGCCAAAAAATTCATATCTATTCAACTAACACTATTTCCTAAAGCAAATCTGATCACATGTATTTGTTCCTTTCAGCTTCCTGTTAACTATCAGGTATGTGTTGAATGTATTCCTATCACAGTTACCACCTTCTTCCTCTCACAAGGATAGGGTCTTTTTCACCCATCTGTGCTCTTGATGTCATTTTCTCTCACTGTTTTCAGAGCCTTGTCCATCAAATATGCCTTTTCTATTATCTTACTCATAATCTAGACACTCTCTATTCCTTGATTCATTTCTTTCAATTTATAAACATGCTTTTTCTCACCTTTTTTAAAAAAAGTTTACTCTTGGTTCTTCTTTAGCATACAGTTATTAAGTCTTTTCACTTTTTCTTCAACACTAGACTTCTCAAAATAGTGGGATTTATACTATGTTTTTCTTTCTTTCACCTTCCATTCATTCCTCATCCATCTGCAGTGTGTTTTTCTCTCATCATTATAGTTTCCTTTAAAATGTTACCAATCAAATCATTATTGCTAAATTTAATGCCTACTCCATATTCTACATCTTACATGATCTCTCATAAACACTTGACCAATTTTTCTAGGCTCTCAAACTTAAAACTCTGTTTACTTGAGCATCACCTGTCTTCCTATTCTCCATCAATTTTTTTCTGGTACTTTGCAGGCTCTATTTAATGTTAGTATCCCCAAATTCTTATATTAATTCCAGTTGATGTCTTATTCCTAAGTGATTTTTCATTCATATCCATTACAATTATTTAAACTTGCCATTTATCTCTAATTCTGGTATTTCTATAATCCTTTGATACACAAGGAAGAGTTCTTTTTCCTAAAATACAATTAATTATTTCAGTCACCTATAAAAAACCCTTATCTAGAACATAATAGAGTTTAGTTTATTTAGTAATGGTTAGTATGCTGGGCTGAAGTTATGTACACCAGTAAAACATATTTAATCTTAATCTATTCCTCTAGATGGTTAACTCATTTAAAATAGGACCTTTTAATGAGGTTACTTTAGTTACAATGTGGCCCAACTGATTCAGGACAGATCTTAATCCTATTATTGAAGGCTTTATAGGGAAAGAAGAGAAGAAAGAAAACCAGAGGGAGCAAACAGAAGCTAGAAGTCAACAGAACCCAGAAGAAAAAAGAGAAGCCAGGAGAGCCTGCCATGTGTATTTCTATGTGACTGAAAAGCGAAGGACCAAGGATTGCTGTCAGCCCACCCAAGAATGGGTGAAAGCATTGCCTTGATCATGCCTTGATTTTGGATTTCTCCTAGCCTCAAAACCGTGAGCCGATAAATTCCTGCTGCTTAAGCCAACCCACTGCATAGTATTTGTTTTGGCAGTTAGGAAACTGAAACAGCATTTTGAATGTTTCATTAGATTGGTAATATTTTCCTGTATTCTTTCTCCCAAAGACTATAACAAATATTACCCTTCAAAGTTCATTGAAAATACAGTATCTTCATGGAGATATTCTTGATTTAATAAGGTCAAAGAATCAGATATTTTTTCAACTTTGGCACTTAATATGAATTGTTTTTGTTTGCAATTGTAAGCCTCAAGTGGTGGGATAACACAATAGTTGAGCATGTTGTACAGTATGACTGGTTAAACCAAAAGAGGCTATTGTTTATGATAGCTCCAGAGAAACTGATGATAATCATGGTAAGTCACTGATCAACACATGTTCTTCCACTTTAAACTAGCAACAATTATCTACAACAAATTAACAAATTAAAAATAAAATCAGTGTTCAATTATCAGGTATTTAATAAATTCCCTTTTATAATATATACATGTTCTTAATGAGTTTCATAGAATGTTATCAGTTGTGATATATATGAAAGAAGATATTCATTTCAAACAAAACTTATGAATTAAATTAAGTAAAAATATTTTTACTTGCCTCAGCACAGGCAAGAATACATCCTCTTTAAAGTGCAATACCATTATCTTTCCCTGATGCTATGGCAGTGGGTGCCCCATATTACAGATCTTCATTTTATCACCTAAAATGTATAATAAAAAGGTAATTCACCAGTAATGAAATGCCAGGAAGTGCATGCATGAAAAGTATTGTGAATGAAAATCGTCATTTCAAATGGGCACAATAACTACTTCCTAAATGTCTACCAGTAGGGAGCTTCTGACTCTCAGGTAAATTGGAAAATATGCAAATTGTTTCTTTAAACTCTTCTCTTGTGAAATGGATAGTAAGTGTCAGAATAACCTTGTAATTGGAAAAAACTTATACAGAGAAAAAGTGTTATGTTTCAGAGTAATTCAATTCTAAACAACTCAGTGCTTCAACATATGTTGGCTTAAAAAAAAAAAAAAAGGCCTGAATATTTAGCGATTAATGATACATAGAGTACCTTAATAACAGTGGGGCAAAATAATACACAGAAATAGATTTCTTCTTGTCAATAGAGTTAAAATGCATCAGAGGGAAAATTACATTTGGAGTCAGAGAACTATGGGTTGCAACCTTGATTCGATCATTTAGCCTTGTCATCTTGATCTCTAGGATGTCACCTTTATCTCTAGGATGTTTAGTTTCCTTAACTAGAAAATCCATATAATAACCCCTGCCTTTCAGAGTTGTATGAAAACTAGATATTACATATGTAAAATATGTGCATGTACATCTTCAGTAACTTTAAGTTAAAATTATTATTTAGTTAATGGAACTTGCAAGAATAAGTATTTGTTAGGGAAGATACTTTTGTAAAAACAATATGAGAACATTACAAAATAACAAAAAACAAAGATCCTTATTTAATTGCACACAGGATTTTATGCGTTGAGCGATGTATGGTTTAAATAACACTCCTGCCTTGTGGTCTTAGGAATCAGGAAGAATGGCCACTAGCCACCACAGGCCAGGGTATGTCTTTGGATATATATATTTCAAGGTAAACAGTTATTTAGATTAAGGAAAAATGTAATTTGTTTACGCTATCTATAGCTACTCAAAATGATATAAGGTCTTGTTAGAAACAGAGTACTTCAAAAAAGAAATTCACGTTTCAATATTCTTGGATTAAACTGTGAATATAGACTTTGTTGCAAGCTTAGAGAAATATAGTTTATTTCATGGAGGGGCATGGTGGGGCATCTAACATAATTATAAACTCTGGCTGGCAAAGCATTCTTCTTGTCAGATTCCTGTGGGTTTCTTATGTGTTCCTTATTCCCACTCCCAGTATGGTTTAAGTTTCCAGAAATTGAAGAAGTCTAGTAGCTAGTGAAGTTTAATGAATACACCCTTACTGCATATATTCATCTATATTCTTCCAAGTTATAGACAGTCAGGAATAAAATATAACAAACAGAATTCCCATGCACTTGTCAAAATTTCAAAAATGTGTGGATTTGAAAAACACTGATTTTAATTACCAAGGGTAAGTTCAAGTCAGTGTGTTTGTGTGTGTGATGTGGTGGGAGGCTTTAATGTTATACATAGGTAAAACAAATAATAGAAACACTTTACAGGCTCTTCCTCAGATATGATATGCCTTGAAATGTGGGATGACACTGGTGTTACCGGGGTATCAGAAGAATAAGCATGAGGCTTGGCAAATGTTGATTAAGCAAGCTGGGTTGTGGATAATTAGAGACAGAAATATTGGCTTCAAAGTGAGATGAGTTTACCTAAAAACAAATTTATAATTAAAGAAGTCAAGGATAGACAGAAAATGTAAACTATAATATGGGATGTGGGAAGTGACTTCTCACATAAAATGTCTGGGTAACAAGAAACATCTCCTAAATTATTCGACAATGAAAATGTCATCCATGGGAGCATTTTCCTGTGCCTATGGCCATGGAAAGTATAAATCAATAATACTTGTTTAGGTAAACAAAAATATGCATCTTATGAATTTGGCATAACTTAATGGTATTTGAATTTAAATTCACAGGTGCTGAAGAACTAATTAGAAGAGAAAAAAATCTTGTCTATGCCTTACAGTTCCTCTATTACTATACCGATATGGTGCTTCCAAATTAATTTTGTCCTTCTGAATAAACCAATACATTTTGACTTGAAATAAAATTGCAAGAGATAGGAAAATTGTGATTCCAAAAAATGAGAAATAAATGCTATGCATAGCATTGACAAATTTGCATGTAACATTGCAATTGCTCAGTGCAATTTAGAATAAACTAACCAAAATGGTCAGAAGAAATCTAACATATATTCAAATAGTTTTGAAATATTTTTACCTTTCCCCAATTATCTATTATGTGTGGAGTAACTGAATTATCGATGGCTTAATCTACTGCCAAGAACAGGCATAAATGAAGAATAATGCAACCACTACTCAAAGGGGTCACATCTTGACTGGTATAACATTTTCTATGTTGACTTAAGGTGCAGTCACCATGGAATGCAAAGTTGTGAAAATAGATATAAAAATAACATATATAAGAAATTTGGATATTTGCACTCAAAATCTACTAATCTAGTAGATTTTGCATTTGAATATAGATATGAAAAACTGTGTAATTAATTGTCTTAATCTTTTTGGAGAATATTTTGAACATATAGGTTTTAGTTTTAATATGAAGTTGATTTAGATATATTACAGTTAAATAAGTCTTCTAGAGCTGGACTTTAAGCTGCGGATCATCGTATTCTTGAAGGAAAGGAACATGAGCTTTGATTGTTCTATGTGGAAGTTCTCCATTGGAAAACAAATTAGACTTTTATGTTTCAGCTACAGAATTGACAGTGTTCACATTATGAAGTATTTGTGAAACAATTTTATTCTGGGTTGCTTCTTGCACATATTAAAATGATTTGAAATTGTGCTTTGGTGGTTGTTAAAAATAATCATTACTTTATATTATTGTAAACCATGATGGTAGTAGTATGTTGTATATGATGGTGTGTGGTAAGTCATATGAAAGAGAGGTGAGACTAGAAGCTGGGAAGACCAGGAAAATGTAAAGAGATACATTTTGAAAGAAATAGTTGATAAAAGTTATATAAAGTATATTGAGTGACAATTTTAGAATTAAGAAAATTTGGGTAGAAAATAGGAAACCTTTTGTATTTGAATATTCTGTATGCACAGGAAAATGGTGACAATATATTTGAAATTGCATAATGACTGAAATACTAGGTCATTCATGTGATAGTGCTGAGCAGATGATTCTCCTCTATGTGGTGATCCAGACAACGAATTCTTCCATCTTTGTTGACTATTATCCCTTAGAGCTTCATTATTATCAGTATCCAGCCCATGGAAACAAAAAGTGGACGTGAAAGAGCCATAGCTCCTTTTTAAAAGCTTCAGCATGCAGAAAGCACACCACTCGTCTCATATTCTAATGGCAGAATGATCTCACCTAAATGCAAGGGGAGCTGGGAAATGCAATCTCATGTCCAAGAAGAAGAGAAATGGATTGGTGATGAAAATCTATCAGTGGTGTAAACTACAGTGACTTAAAAAGGGCAAGTGGCTGGAGATAATTCAAGGGTAAAACTACATCAGTGAAAATCAGACACACCTCAATAAATAAACACAGGGAACACCCTTCTGATACAAGTTGGACAATTAAAGAAATAACGTGATTATGATTGAAGGAGAACTAGATTTGGAGTCTGTTGGCATGAATTCAAATCCTGACTATTTAAGTAGTTCTTTTCTTTCTGAGGTCTCAGTATTTAGATGCAACATTACAGTATTTCTACACTTCAGAATTATTATTCAATTCAAAATACTCATGAATGCAATTGCTTTGTTTTAAAACTCAAATGAGATATATAAAGGATAATATTTTTGAAACTTAGGTTAATGGAAAAAATTAATCATCGACAAGATAAGGTTTGAAGAATCCTCCCTTTCTATAGAGCACTGATATTTCATGGCTGATGGTCTTTGAACAGTCCTGACTGATATGCATACTGAAAATAAAATTTGCCTTACTATAATGTGCTCTCTGAATGCCAGTCATTTACCTAGCAGCATCTGGAGTGATATAAACTGCACACCTTCTCTTTGCCTACTTTTCCCTGTGCCCTTAATTTAGGCCTTTATACTATTCCTCATTAAAGAAGCCCAGGTCCTCCTGGGGAGTAGCAAGTCCTGGATTTTGGGGCAGGGAAGAGGTTGTGCCTGAGACATCCTGCTAGCTTTGGAAGGCAATGCTGGTCTAAACAATTTTTGTTTTGAAGAAAAGAAGAGTATAATGTTCAGCCACAGGAAGAGCTGAAGTGTGACAGAATTAGCCAGGTCATAAGTGAAAATGAGTTTCAGTAATATATGCATGAAATATAAGATCCATTTAATTCAAATTTATTTCCATGAAGTTAGCATTCATGCTAATATTTTATGTAAGATAAGATATTTGGAAACATGGAACTCAATTATGTGTGTCTGTGTGTTTAGTAACAAGTAAACATTGTGAGAATGATGATAGTTTCTGTAAAAAACAGATGTGTATTCTCCACAAGGTGTGTATTCTTAGAAAGTGAAGTGGGGAAAGCAGAGCCTTTTGCTTCATGCCGTCATTCAGAAACTAACTGATATTGCTCAGTCCAAGGCTTTCAAGAGATCCTCAGAGTGCATCTCCATCTCATTCAGCCAGGAGAGTGAAGAAATGATAGAGGAGCACATGTGGGGATCCAGTACAGTCCATTCCAGTAATGGTAGATATGGCTTTTATTCACATTCATTGATTGTAACTCAGAGATTTGGCCACACTTTACTGCAAGAAAGGCTGAAACTATAGTCTGGCTCTGTGCCAAGGTAAAGAAGGACATCAGAAAATTAACAATCTCTGCCACGTAATGGTTTGTGCAATTGTAAAAAACTTGTAATAATAATAATCCATATTTGTTTTGTGCTAGGTAACTAATTAAGCATATGTCATTGCTAACTATAGGGATTATATAGAAGCATTGCATAATTACTTTTCCTTAGTTTGGAACTCTTAGGAAGTAAATACATGAGGTCAGAACTCCACAGAATTAATACTCAGTCTATAACAAGTATGAAATGAAAGTTTTTCAGAAAAAAGGTAAGTTATTTGGAATTTTCAGAATATAATGACCAAAAATAAAGCAAGCTTTGAAAACCTATGTATTTTTTCTCCAAGAAAAAAGATTAAATATAATTAGAGAATTTGAGATGGGTTATTTATTGGGGAGTAAATGATGATTTTGTATGAGAACATCAGGGTGGAAAGTATCAGCATTTGCTAGATTGAAGGGATATGGAGAGCTTCATGAAATGTGAACTCATAAATGTGCAAAATCCTTATTTGTCAAAACTTTGAAAACTCTGGTGGCCTTTCATACTTGTGTTCATTTATATTTTTTAACCTTGTAACATGAAACTTGGGAAGAAGGAGTGCTTTGAATAAATGCTTGCATTATCTACATTTGAACCACACCTGTCATCATGTCTGTTTTTACAGGTATTTAGAGAAGGTTGCCTATGAATGACACTTAAATGTAAACATCTGCACAGCTATGAAAACATACTTCACAATTTTCTATTCATCCCTCTTCTTGACATTTTCTGCTCTTTATTCAGCCTGCCAGTATAATCTCTAGGTATCCTTCAACTAACCCTTGTTAAAACTTGGTTTTAACTGAACATATTTATGTTGATCACTGAGCTGTCTTGTATCCCTAATCAGACCATAATAACTTTTACGGAATCAACTTTAAGGTCAAACTACCCAGTATAATGATATGAGTCTTCTTAATTATGACAAGTTTTGATAGTTTAGGTATTGTTACATTGTTGACTCAGATATTTTAATTGATTTCCCTAAGAATATTGCATCTTATTTAATCTAAAGAGAAAGATAAATGAATCCCTAATAAGAGAAAATGAGGTTTTTTTAAAAAGCATGCAATGAAACATGATGTACAGTTTAACTAAAAATAACAACATGTCCTGGATACTGTTAAGAGATATTCTTACTTTGCCTCAAGCCTCACTACTATATTATCTCTGCCAAACCTTTATCATTTTATCTCTTTTGATCTTTAGTTTTGACATAGTTCAAGCCACAGTTTCCTCCACACACACTCATTTTAATCAAATACTATTTAGAACTATTTGAAGTCTAAAAACTAAATCGAAACTAAAGAAATAGTAGTTGAGTGCAATAATGCCATTTGTAATTCTGAGATCATTGGTTTATTTGCAGAGTGCTTTGTATCTTCTCCAGATTCTCAAAAATTTTCAGGGAATGATAGAAAAATTAAGTTATAGTGTATACTTGTATGATAAAGCCATACCTGTTTTAGAATATAAGCTGCTATCTTCAACTTATATATGATTATGATTGATTACAGAATTTTAAATTTTTAATTATTCTTGCAAAAGTTCTTAGACTTGAGTAGAGGATTTTAAGTCATTAATAATTCCTGCAAACATTCTTATAAAATATTTTATCAAAATTTTCTTAACCAATACTCATGTGCTTCGGTCAGGTCCAGTCAGAAAATAAGACTGCATAGTAATTTATGCATAACATTTATATAAAGAATGCCTAACAGTAAAGGTGATTATCTATTAAAGGGATAAAAGTGAACTCATAGGAATATGTAAATAGCAAAAGCAGGTAGCAGCTACTGCCTTGAGGACCAAGGGCAAATAAACACGAAGAAACTATAACTGGAAAGTCACCTAAAGAGGACATGACTGACACTGAAAATTGCAGCCTGCAGGCAGTGAACGAATTGCCAGAGGGTGTGGGTCAGAAGGTCCACAGGAAGTGTCTGACTGGTGTCGGAGAAACTAATTGGAAGTTAACAGGCTAGAGTTTCTTCACTAGGTCTGTTGAGGAGAGCACAACCAGGCCTCCTATATATCCTTCTACCGACACTTGCATGATAGGAAAAAAGGCACAAGAGAATCAGAGAACAAAGCTCTTCCTTTGTTCTGGCCTTGTACTATCCTTCCAGCATCCTCTATTGACTGATGCTAACATTACAGTGAATTTGGAACTTTGAGGAAATAGATTGATAACTGGCAAAGGTCACTCCTTTGGCTGCTAAGCTACAATATACACCCTATTACCCTAATTTTTATTTCAATGAAACAATGAAATAACTTTCTTTCTGCCTAACTAGATTCTGCTGTCATTTGTATAGATGAAGAAGTTCTCACATTTTCCCCAAAATGTGGAGAAAGTTCCAATAGTAATTGAATCCATCTTCCAACTATATTATTTTATCCTCAAATGCAGTCACAAATCCACAAAATATTTTAAAGTTTAACCATCAGTAATTTGTTTATAAAATTATAAGTGGAATAAAGAGATAAGGGAGGTAGTTAATTTAACAAATAAACACATACACATAACAGAACAAATAAACTGAGCAAAACTATTAGTCCTTGTTTCTAAAATTAATAAAAATGCCATTTTTCTACTACCCATTCCATATTTTCCTTGCCCTACAGTCAGAACTTCTCCTGGTTGGGGTTATCTACCTGATGCACTGACCCAAACCTTCATTCTCAAAGTGTTTGAGTCCTCTATAATTTTGACTCTTTCATTGGCTGTAGTTGTTCATTGATCTTAATTATTGGGCATAAAAGTACTAAAAGGAAGGACATAGAATTCCCTGCATTCCAGACAGAGTCTCCTTGCTCTCATTTTTTAAGCAACCACCTAATTCAATTTCGTAGTTGGGACCAATCACTCTAGCCAGTAAATTAACTCCTCTTTTGCCTGTCAATTTAGTGATATTAGGATCTCAAAATGGCCCAGTGTCAGTCTCATTTTAAAGTTCAGTGGAGCCACTATTAGATTCCTAATGGAAGCATTTCCCCACCGGTAACTAAGACCTCTAAACCAAGAGAGTTGAAAGTTTTTAGAACAGGAGACAAAAAATGTCTACAAGGGGGATGTTAGGTATAATAGTGAGAGGAACCACTCCCACTTCTACCCTTTCATTTCTGGACCTGTATATTTGGCTAAAGTGACACACCACCATATAGTCACCTCTGATTCAATGTATATAATTAACCTATACTACAGAACCCCATCTTTTCAAGGTCTTATCTCTCAATTGGTGCTATAACTGAAACTTCATTAAGCCATTCCATCTTTCTATTAGTCCAGTAGATTCCATGTGATGAAACGTGTGGTAAAACTCATTACCTCCATGAACATGATTCCATCATTGCAATTGCTTTGTTGTTAATTGAATTTCTCAATCTGAAGCAGTTTTGTGCAGAATATCATGAGGTTAGAAAAGGCAAGAAAATTCTATGAGACCATGGAAAGTGTCATTGGAGGAAGCATATATTGATTTTCTATTGCTGTCATTAAAATTACCATAAACTTAATGACTTAACATGTTTGTTACTTTACTTACTGTTCCGTAGGTCAGAAGTATGGTATTGGTCTCACTGGACTAAAATTAATGCGTCAGCAGCTTTTACTCCTTTCTAGAGGCTCTATGGGAGAATTTACTTTTGCTGATTTGAGGTTGCTGGTAGAATTCAGTTCCTTGCAATTCTAGGCCAAAAGTCCCCATTTTTTTTGCTTGCTATAAACTGAAGGTCAGTTTCAGCTTCTAGAAACTGCTTCATTCCATGGCTTTTGGACTCCTTCTTCTACCTACAATGCTAGCAATGTTGGGTCTGCTCCTTCTCATGTCACTCATCTTTGACCTTCCAACCATAGCTGTTTTTCTCTAACAGCTACTGGGAAGGTTCTCTGCTACTACGAATTCACATGCTTAGATTGGGCCCTCCCAGATACCACAAGATATTCTCCATGCAAAGGTTCATAATTTTAATCAGATCTGTAAAGTCCCTTTTGCCATGAGAGATAACATATTCACAGATTCAGGGCATTTGAGCAATGATATCTTGGAGGGTCCTTATTCTGCTTATCACAAAGCATTGTGGGAAGTAAAGGGAAATTCATAATAATTTATATCTACTCCAGAGAGGACAAATCTATGCCCTCTCCATAATATACAAGACAAATGTAATCAATGTGCCTCAAGGGAATGATGCCATTTTGGGAATTCAGGGCTCAGTTTTGTTCTCTGCTATTAGACACTCAAAGGTAGCAGTAGCCATGTCAGCCTTAATAATATGAAGTCTATGATGTCCATCCCCTGCACAACCTCCATCCCTGCCACCATGGTCATTTGTTCATGGGTCCTTTGAGCAATCATTGTATGAGTGTTAAAGCGTTGACTGAGAGAATGAAATACTCTACTGCAGTATATGCCCTTGGTGAGTATCTGCAGGGCACACAGATATCTTCATAGTATGTTTATATTCTGATAGGTACATCACATACCTATTCCCTGTAGTTTTTGTCACCAACCTTTCAATCCTGTTCTTTCCAAGTCCCTAAACACCCACCCAAATTATTATTAACTTTCCACTAATCAATATAGATCTATATTTCTGGCAATCTTCACTTGATAATAGATTGCAGTGATGCATGCCCAACCTTAATGGATAGGAAGCTCAGGTCACATGGTTACCTGATAGCAAGCAGCAATCCAGAAGATTTTTTCAAAAGAAGGCTAGTTTTCGACAAAGGAGTGCATGGATTTACTCTAAACTCTTAGATTTCTGTTATGATTCTCCTACTGGTGGTTGGCAGAGGCAACATACAGCATCCTTATTTGTCATAGACACTTCAAGATCAGAGGATCTACTGGACACTAATATCCTAATGGAAGAACAGCTTTCCCTGAAGACTGAATTTGAGGAAGTGCTGTCTGTGCTTTAGTTCCCACTTAGAACTAACCACATTACAGGTGTCTAAGTACGTGGGTAAAAACAGCATTCTCAAATGAGTTGCATGTTGCTTGCAAAATCCAAACAGGTCTACCATGTGATGTATTTCTATTTTGTGGTAGGTTTTTACACGCTGAAACAACTTGCCTTTTATCTTGTAAGGCATATTTCAACATGCTTCATACCATTGGACCCTTAGAAACTTCACTGAGGTGGTTGACACCTGAATTTTTGTGAGAGTTTATCTCCCACTTTCTGATTTTTAGATGTCTTACTAAAGCACTTAAAGCACTTGCTACTTTCTTTTCCTTATATCTAATCAGCATAATATAATCAATGTAGAGGACCAATCTGACATTTTTGTAATTTCAAGAAGATATGGCAAAGAACAAAAGAGTAGACATAGGCCTGAAGCAAAAGTGTAAAAGCATACTGTTGGCCCTTCCTGAATAGTGAACTATTTTTGGTGGTCCTTGAAAATTGATATTTATTTAAACACATTAGACAGGTTGATAACTGCACACCAATAACTTCCAGGTCTTTGTTGATTTGCTTTAGCAGATATCTGGAACAGTGGCTGAAATTTGAGTCAAGACCTGATCAGAATATAATAATTCTCAGACATTCTCTAGGATTCACCCAATTTATGCAGGTTCAAACAGGACAGTTAAATATGGATGTTATAGGTATCATTACCCCTGTACCTTTCAAATTGTTGTGACTAATCTTCAATTTCCCGAATGATCCCCTGGATTACTACCTTGGTAGAGAAGGGAAGTTCTAGGCACTTCCACTAAGTTTTTCCTATCATAATGATCCTTTTGCGATATACTAGAAAGACAGTATAGGGATTCTTCTAGTTGCCAAGTATGTCTATACCAATTATAAATTCAGTAACTAAAGAAATAACCACAGGGTGGGACTTTAGATTAACTGGGTCAACTGTGTGAAAATTATTCTGATACCTGATTACCATGAACTCCAAAATTCACTGTGATGTTTGGGGTCCCAGGAATTAGCATCACTTCAGACACATTGTTTAGAAATCGTCAAAATTCTGTGTATTTCCTTTCCCCCCAAGAAATAGTGATTCTAGACAATAGCCACATATCTCTTTGGACTTCTAATTCATTGGCTTTACTAATTAATCACTACTTAAATTATTTATTTATTTTAAAAAGTTTGATTCTACAGGGCATAACCATAATTAGTTTCTTGAAAATTCAGTAAACTCCTGTGGCTCATGTAGGTAAAACCTCAACGATGATTGAATTTTCTTATTCTATGCCTTTACTAACGTCACTAAGTAGTGATACAAAAAAAAAAAAAAAAAAATCACTGCTGTGATGGTTTTTACTTGAAAATTCATAATAAACTTCTTCAGAGCTTAATCTATTCCTGAAGTTCGCTTTTTTTCAGTTTTTGCAGTAAATATTTGTTTTCTTTTCTCTCATTAAAATTACTATCCTGCTTTCTCTTACTTTACTCCCTCTAATCTGCTACCATTTTTATATTGCTGAAATATAAAAGCCATTCAAATATGAATTCCTTCATTTAATCACTCACAAATAAGCAAAACCACAAACTTTTGCACATAGCAATTTATACCTTTTTCTAAGTGTAATTGAAAATATACCCTTTTTCCCAGCAATGTGTGACCCCTACTAATACCCTGTATTATTCAGAGATTCAGCTCATACCTTAGATAGTTCAAAGGAAGAGAATTTATTGACATACATAGATAATGCTTTTCTTAGAAACTACTTAGAGAATAGTTATTTATGTACTTCTAAGGAACTTTTATTGAAGTGTGTACAGACCTAAGGAAACAAACAAGGAATGTTGAAGCCCCACTAGCAACAATGGGTGGCATGACCACTCCTACAGCCAAAGGGGTGAAGGGAAGAAATCGTATCACAATTATGTACTAGAGTTCAGTGGAGGAGGGCTATCCATAGGAACACTAATAATGAAGGGTTAAAGACACTGCCAGTGGTACAGGACTGAAACAGGGAGAAAACAGGCAAAGAAACAATCTGATTTCTCTCCCCTTCTGCTCTTGGATATCTTGAAGGTACTTTTATTGGCTTAATCCAACTTGGAATCTGCTAGAAAGGGGGTCCAGATGATGTGCTCTATGAGATCAGGTTTTAGGTTAGAGAACAGGACAGAGGACACTAGAGAATGAGTAGGTATCAGACCAATGAAGAATAACCAGCAGGTTAAACTTATACTGGCCATTCAGAATCCCTTCTTATGCTTTATAATGGTAAACTTCTGCTTATCGCTAATGTAAAAGAGATTACAGAGGAGGAACCTAAGATGGTGGCTAGGTGAGACAGGGCAAAAAAAAAACATCTCCATGAAAAATACTAGATAAAAACCAGAAAGTGACCCAGAATACCAGTTCCAGTGATGCAGCAGCTGGACAAGGGACCATGCATTTGGTGAAACTGGGAGTCTGCATTCTGAAATGACAGAGGTCCTGGAAGAACACGGCTGAGAAGGGGGACCTGCTTGGAAATCCCAGGGACCCTATGTCAATACCAAGGACATGTGGGTCAGTGACAGAGACAATCTTGGCAAGACTGAAATGAAGGCTTAGACTCTTGCAAGAGCCTTAAATCTCCGGGAACACCTGGGAGGTTTGATTATGAAAGCCGCCCTGCCTGCCTAACCACCCAAACACACACCCCACATTCAGGGTGGACAGCACCAACAACACACCCAAACTTAGTGCACCAATTGAACCCCACAAGAATCATACCCCCACACACCACAAAGACAAAGTTGGGAAGAACTGACTTGAGGGGAATAGGTGACTCGTGGACCCCATCTGCTGGCTAGTTACAGAAAGTGTATGCCACAAAGCTATAGATCTGACAAATTAGAGACTGCTAATTTTTAGACCCTGAAAGAACCCTATCAAGTAAAGCAAATGCCAAGAAGCCAAAAACAACAGAAAATCTTAAAGCATGTGATAAAAGCAGATGATATGGAGAACCCAAACCCAAACACCCAAATCAAAAGATCAGAAGAGACACAGTACTTGGCACAATTAATCAAAGAACTAAAGACAAACAATGAGAGCATGGCAAAGAATATAAAGGACATGAAGAAGAGCATGGCACAGGATATAAAGGACATAAAGAAGACCCCAGAAGAGTGTAAAGAAGACATTGCAAGAGTAAATGAAAAAATAGAAGATCTTATAGAAATAAAAGAAACTGTTGACCAAATTAAAAAGACACCGGATACTCATAATACAAGATTAGAGGAAGTTGAACAATGACTCAGTGTCCTCAAGGACCACAGAATGGAAAATGAAAGAACAAAAGAAAGAATGAGGAAAAAAATCAAAAATATCAAAAAGGATCTCAGGGATATGATAGATAAAATAAAACATCCAAATTTAAGACTCATTGGTGTCCCAGAAGGGGAAGAGAAGGGTAAAGGTCTAGAAAGAGTATTCAAAGAAATTCTTGGGGAAAACTTCCCAAACCTTCTGCACAATATAAATACACAAAGCATCAATGCCCAGCTAACTCCAAATAGAATAAATCCAAATAAACCCTCTCCAAGACATTCTGATCAGACTGTTAAATACTGAAGAGAAGGAGCAAGTTTTGAAAGCAGCAAGAGAAAAGCTATTCATCACATACAAAGGAAACAACATAAGACTAAGTAGTGACTTCTCAGCGGCCACCATGGAAGTGAGAAGGCAGTGGCATGACATATTTAAAATTCTGACAGAGAAAAATTTCAAACCAAGAATACTTTATCCAGCAAAACTCTCCTTCAATTTTGAGGGAGAGCTTAAATTTTTCACAGACAAACAAATGCTGAGAGGTTTTGCTAATAAAAGACCTGCCCTACTAAAGGGAGCCGTACCAAAAGAGAAACAAAGAAAGGAGAGAGAGATATAGAGAAATTTAACAGATATATATAGAACATTATATCCCAGGTCAATGGGACTCACATTCTTCTCTAGTGATCACAGATCTTTCTCTAGAATGGACCTTTTGCTGGGACATAAAACAAGCCTCAATAAATTAAAAAAAAAAAGAAAGAAATTTTTTCAAAGTACATTTTCTGACTATAATGGAATACAAATAGAAGTCAATAACCATCAAAGACTTAGAAAATTCACAAACACCTGGAGGGTAAAAATGAGGGGGAGATGAAAACATTCCCAGATAATCAAAAGCTGAGGGACTTCATCACCAGTAGAGCAGTCCTATAAGAAATGCTGAATGGAGTTGAGCAGGCTGAAAGGAAGGGACACTCAACAATTGACTGAAACCACTTGAAGAAATAAAGATTTCCAGTAAAGATCACATGGTAAATATAAATACCAATACTACTGTATTTTTTATTTATAACTCCACTATTTACTTCCTACAGGATCTAAAATACATAAACTGTAATGATAAATCAGTGGTTTTGGACTCAATGGAAAATATGTAATTTTTCACAAGAACTACACAAAGATGGGGGAATGGAGGAGCGTAGGAACATAGTTTATGTGTCCTATTGAAGTTAAGTTGGTATCAAAGAAAAACAAGACTGTTATAGATTTAAGGGGTTAAATTTAAGCCCCACAGTAAATACAAAGAAAGTATCAGGGAATATGACCATAGAGATGAAAAGCAGAGTATGGGTTATGAGAAATGCGGGAAGGGGCAATAGGAAGTTAAGAAATGAGTGTAGGATTTCTGTTTGGGGTGAAGGAAAATTTCTACTAATGGATGGTAGGAAGGTGATGGCATTGCAACATTCTAAATGTGATTAATCCCACTAATGGAATGCTAGGGAGGGGTTGGAATGGGAAGATTTAGGCTGTATATATGTTTCCACAATTGAAAAAAAAGACAGTCTAAATAGGTGACAATTAAATGCCAAGGATGATGCTGGATGGGATCTGAGGAAGCAGGAGAGGAGGCTCAAAGGGACACAGATGGGACATAAATAAAAAAAGAATTATAGAATGTAAGCTTTGTATCAATGTTGAATTTCTTAGCTGCGCTTAATGGGATTGCATAAAAGAATTTTCTTGTTCATGATAAATGTATATGTGAATTATATTGTTTGTTCAAGGATGTGTGCAGCTTGCTCTCATATGTTCAGAAGACAGAGCAATAGATGATGGATGATAGGGAGGGAGGGAGGGAGGAAGGGAAAGAAAGAAATGGTGGTGTGACAGGATGTTAAAGTTGGTGGATCAGGGTATCAGGGGAGGGAGGTCAAGGTGTGCTGGAGTTCTGTGTTAGGGGTTTGTATTGTTTTTGCAACAGTTCCTGTAAGTTTGAATTTATTTCAAAATAAACATTTTTTAAAAAAGAGATAACAAACTCCCATCAGCAATCATACCATTAATGCTGACACTCTCTTTCCCTCCCTCTCTCTCTCTCTCTCTCTCTCTCTCTCACACACACACACACACACACACACACACGCACATATATCCACCTGGAATCTAAATTGTAAAATCAGTCACTATCACGAAAAGGTAGAAGTGGGGGAATAAATTAATGTAAGATATGTATAGCTATTACAGTATGTGCTATAGAAATTGGTCCCAAGCCTGAAGTTGATTATTATAACTTCCTTCTTCCACTACCAATTCTCTGTTCCCTTTATCATCAGCCATGAGGTTAGAGATTTTTAATTGAGAAAGTGATCCAAATTTGTATCTCCAAATGAACTCAATATTTAGTTTTTTTTATATATATTGGGAGGTTTTCTTTCCCCTTCATTATTTTACATAGAAGTTCTAAGAAGCACTTACAATGCATTCCTTAATTTTCAAACATAATACTGCTTCCCCAATCATGTAGCAGCACACCCAGGCTGATATATATTGAAAGACAATTATCCATGGTCCTTTCATATTCCTACATATCTTATGAATAGAAGTGTTAGATGACCTTTTGTTCTAGTTATCTTTTCAAGGGTATGTCTATAATGAACAACCTTGAAAGGTAGAGATAATATTTCCTCCGTAGTAAAGGGTAGCTTTGATTACTCACCTATAAAATGACAGCAAAGACTGGGCAGGTTTGTTCACAGCTCATTATAAAAGATCCAGGTTCTCTAAATTCTGGGTTTCTTAGTCATGATAGAAACCACTGAGTGAAGATAATCCACTGGGTTACCTCTTTGCTGCCTCCATGGTATATATGGAGCAAGGGGAACCCCATGACAAAGTAAAGCAATGAAGTTTGCTACTGTGTGAGTGTCTCTGCCCCAGGAGGGTTATTTCTTCTGCCAGCCAGAATATGCCCATCACAGGATAACTTGTTGGCTTGCAAGTAAGACAAAATATCAGATCCTTCACAGTTATTCACAATACAATAATACAATCAAAATAGGCAAATCCATGACCAGAATATGTGTTTTCCCACAAGGACAAAGATAAAGTCCATATGTTTGTTAATCCTTGAAAGTAGGGGTCCAATAAAATCAAGCTGTCATGAGAGGCTTGTTTATGCCTACATGGAAGTGGTGTTATAACAGGGTCTCATATTGTATGCCTGGTTATAAGTAGTACATATTTAGCACATGTATATCCTTCATGCCTTTGAATGTGGTTACACTTTATATGAAACTATTAAGAAATCACCAGATTGACAATGGAAATAGGCTGACTTATACTCACACAACAGTGATCTGGTGTATCTGATGATGAGAGTCTCCTAGTAGGCAGTAGAGTCTCTCTTAGGCAACTGAATTAAGACACAGACATCTTTTCATTTTGTAATCAGTCCTAGAAGTCCACCCAGAAACTCTTCCCCAGATCTCTTGCCAACAATATCCCTTCTAAGTTACCTAGTGGCTATGAGTCAGTGTATGTCTATACATCACAGTATCTTCCTTTGCAAACAAATGGGATAAGCAACTGTTATGCTTAAAGTTGTGTCTCTTGGAATGACTTTCATATACAACTGTCCTTCAAGACACCCCTGACTGGTGCTGTCACCCAGTAGCCTGTCACTTCACACTGGTGCCAGCATGACAAACAGTCCATCTGTAAGACAGGCCTATGTTGTTTCTTCTTTTATTCTCTAGTCACAGAGGATTCCTTATGAGGCTTGAGAGCATGTAACCAGAGAATCCAAGTCACCTGTTGATGAAAGTGACTTCAAGAACTCTCTGACCTTGTCTATTACACAGCTGATGATGAAGTGTGGCAGTATGCAACTATTTAGTGGATTATAAGACATCCAGTTCATAATGGCCAACTAAGGTCACATAGTCATTTGTCCAATATTTAAGCATTCATTTTCTACCAGGGCCCAGAAACAAGCCAGGATATGCTTATTACATAAAAAATAGTTATCATCCAAAGAGGAACCATACTATGTGTTATGACTCTCACATTTTGATATGTGGTGGCTACATACAGCATCCTTGTTTTCTACTTTAACACAGCCTCAACCAAATTCTTGCTTTGGGCCCTACACAAAACTGGAGGCCTTCCAGTTTCCAAAAAGTAGATTGGAGCTTATAAATATGGCATGTATTGCATCCAAATGTCTAAAAGATCCACCATGCAAGCTGTTTCCTTGTTTAGAGGAGATGTTTTGATATGCAGCAGAATAGTAATTTCACCAACATGGCATGCCTCTGTATTTATCTCTCTCATTATGGCACATGTGCATTATTAGGGCATATAGAGTGTATTCTGCCTATCATGCTAGATATGAAAATAAACTTTTATTTGAACAAATGATTATGTAACCAAATATGGTTCAAAATTACTGCTTTATTAAAAAATAATAGAGCATACAATACCAATTTAAAGCAAAAACAAAAATTTAAATTGCAATTGTGCTTAGGTTGTTTGTGCTCTCTCAGTACCTTACAATATTTCCTTCTTTTATCAGTTTCCTTTATTCTGTATCTAGATTTGCTTGATTGACTTTTTTTTTTTTTCATTATTTCATTGGTAACCTTTCCATGTCATGACCTGGGTAATTTTGAGTATTTTATTAACTGCTTTGGGATATTTAAGACATGGTAGCTATTTATATCTTGTGACTTATCAATTAACACCTCCACATATATTTCTACCCAAGTGAAACATTTCAGTGAAATGTTCACTTCTGAGTCAAATGTCAATGGTGAAAGACTTGTAACTGGATAATGATCAATAACACCTCATTCTCAAAGCTAATAAGCTTAAATACAAGAAAATGGTAGCTCATTGGCTTAATTGTATTTCTTACTTTCTAAAGACTAAATTGACAAATAATGAATACATAAGTATGTATTACTTCCTTGACATGCTTTCCCTATTACCCTTATTACTTCAATTTAGTATAAGTCAACTATTTTCAGTGAGGTTTCCCAATATGCATGCCTCATCACAGAGCTGTACATGAAAAGACTCACTGAAGTTGCACAAGCATAGAGAGAGTTAAACAAAAATGACAATTTTAAGAACTGAAAAAAGGTCCGATGTGAGATTAAGAATATATAAAAATAAGAAACAATTTTAGTTTAATGAGAATTCCCCAAATTTACTTGGTTAGAGAACATTTTGTATCTCATATCATCTATTGCCATTTTCAAAAATTTAAGGAGCACTCTCCCGAATATGAGAGTTCCTCAGGGTCTGCACTATAGTCATTAGTTTTCACAGTCTTCATATTCATGCTGAGAAATATCACCCAGTTTTCTCATTGCAGTCACCAACCAAATACCCCAAACAATATCATTATCTCTTATATCTCTTCTGAGTTTCAGGTTTGTACATTCAGCTGTTTGCTGTTTATATTTCCTTGTTTGCCCCAAAGAACTCATACACATCCTGTTCCAAAAGTGCAGCACTCATCTCCCTACCTTATATGCTGCACATCCAATTTTTTCTGTGTTGGTTAATGAAATTATGATGGGACCAAGTGTATTAGTCAGTAATCAGCTTCTCTAGAGGAACAAAACCAATAGGACACAGTAGATAGATGATAGATAGAAGATAGATAGATAGAAAGATGGGTAGATAGATGACAGACAGATAGATGTATATAACGTATATAAAGAGATTTATCATAGGAATTGCAACCATGAAGATTGGCTAATCTGAATTCTCTAGGGCAGACTAGACCCTCCAATGAAGGTGAAGTTATATTCCCCAGAAGAAGCTGGTTGACCTAACAAAAAAGTAGACATTCTTCTTTCTAACTTAAAAAATCCTTAGTTCTTGCTTTAAGATATTTAGCTGATAGGATGAAGAGACTTCCTTCATTGCAGAGAGCATTAGTCCTTTGGTGATTATAGATGCAATCAGCAATAGATGCAGTCAATTGACTAGTCAGGTAAATTCATCTGCAAAATGCCCTCAGAGTAACAATCCGGCTAGTGCTTGCTTGACAAAACAACTGGACACCACAATCTACCCAAATTGACACATGAAGGTAACCATCACATCAAGTTAGAAACTTCAGAAACATTCTAGATGCTTTTCTTTCAATTACCACTTCAATTGCTTTCCCCTTCCCCTTCCATGTCCATTGCTAATTCTAATTCCAAAACATTTCTTATGTCTTTCCCTTTCCAGCCATCCATATTAAGATTGGCCCAAATTAAACTTATAAAATTTCTGAAATGTTGTTACCATTTGTCTCTTCCAACAGTACTGATACCTTCAAATCTATCCTTTACTCTGTCATACTGATTACTCTTCTTCATTCTTTACACACACACACACGTATGTATATACACACACAACACAATTTGTTTACATATTCATTGGTTGATGGATATTGTGTTTGCTTCCATCTTTTGGCAATTGTGAATAATCCTGCTGTGGCATCTGTGTGCAAATATCTGTTAAAGTCCTTGCTTTCAGGTTTTTTTTTGTGTTATATACCAAAAGTAGAACTGCCACATCATACAACAATTCAAATTAAACTTTCTGAGGAAAAACAAAACTGTCTTGTATAGTGGCTGTACCATTTTACATTACCACCACTAATGAATAAATGTTCATTTTCTTCAACATCTCCTCAAACACTTGTAATTTTCTATTTTTTAATAATAGCCTTTCTAATAGATGTGAAATAGTATCTCACTGTGGTTTTGATATGCATTCCCCTAACAACTAATGATGTTGAATACCTTTTTGCTTGCTTTCTGGCAATTTGTTTATCTTCTTTGGAGAAATGTCTATTCAAGTCTTTTAAACAAGATGGCTTATCTTTCTGTTGTTGTGTTGTAGGATTTCTTTATATATTCTGTATATTAAATCCTTATCATATATGAAGTTTCCAAATATGTTCTCCCATTGTGCAGGTTGTCTTTTCACTATCATGACAAAGACCTTTGATATACATAAGTTTTATAATCTTGATGAGGTTAAATTTCTCTAATTTTCCTTTATTATCCATGCTTTGGGAGTAAAATCTAAAAAACCATTGCCTCGCACAAGGTCCTGAAGTTGCCTATGTTTTCTTTTAGGAGTTTTATAGTTATGCATCTTGTGTTTAGGTCTCTGAGTATACATTCAGTTGATTTTTATTCATGGTGTGAGGAAGGTGTCAACCCTGCATTCCTCTGAATATAGAAATCCAGTTTTCCCAGCACCATTTGTGGAAGAGACTCCTCTTTCCCTATTGAATGGAATTGGCACCCTTGTCAAAAAATCAGTTGGCCATAAATTGGAGAGTTGATTTCTGAATCCTCAATTTGGTTCTCTTGTGCTGGATGTCCATCCTTTGCCAATACCATGATGTTTTGATTACTGTGGTTTTGTAATAAGCTTTAAGATCAGGAATTGTGACTCCTCCATCTCATTCTTCTTTTTCAATTTAGCTTTGGCTATTCAGGGTCCTTACCCTCCATTTAAATTTGATGTTTGGCTTTTCCATTTCCACAAAGAAGACTGTTTGAAATTTGCTTTGGGTTGCATTGAATCAGTAAAACACTTTGGGTGAAATTGACACATTAACAAACTTTGTCTTCCAAATGAACATGGAATATATCTCCATTTATTTAGGTCTTCTTTGATTTCATTAGGCACTAATTTGTAGACTCCTGAGAACAAGCCCTTTACATCCTTGGTTAGATTTTTCCTAGATATTTGATTCTTTTAGCTGCTGCTATAAATTGATTTTTTTTCTTGACTTTTTCTTCAGATTGTTCATTACTAGTATGTAGAACACTACTGCTTTTTGCAGGTTGATCTCACAGACTGCCACTTTGCTGAATTATCTTTTTAGTTTTATCAGCTTTGTTGTGGATTTTTCAGGATTTTTTGTATATATGATCATGTCATCTTTCATTAGGAAAATTTTCACATTTTTCTTTCCAACTTACATGCCTTTTGTTTCTTTGTCTTGCTTAATTGCTCTAACTATACTGCCTAGTATAATGTAGAACCACAGTGATAGCAGTGACATCACTGTCTAGTTCCTGATTTGGGGGGCAAAGTTTTAAGTCTTTCTCTGTTGGGTATAGGGTTAGTCTTGGGTTTTTCATATGTTCTCTTTATTGTGTTGAGGAAGTTTCCTCCTATTTCTAATTTTCTAAGTGTTTTTATCAAGAAGGGGGACCAGAGTCTGTTAAATTCATTTCTGCAGCAACTGAGATCATCATGCGGTTTTATTCTTTCATTCTGTTAATGGAATTTATTACATTAATTGATGTTTTTATTTCGAAGTACCCTTGCACACATGGGATAAATTCCACTTAATCATGGTGTATTTATGTTCTAGTGTGCTCTTGGATTTTTTTTTTTTTTTAGCTAGTATATCATTGAGGATTTTGCATCAATATTGAAAAGGATATTGGTCTGTAATTTTATTTTCTTTTGTTATCTTCATCTTGCTTTTATATGAGGCAGTAAAGCAGGATAGACCATATGCTGGGTCACAAAACAAGTATCAATAAACTGAAAAAGATAGAAATTGTATAAAGTGTTTTCTCCAACCACAATGAAATGAAGTTGGAAATCCAAGCAGGCACAGAATTGGAAAATCCACAAATATATGGAATTTAAATAACATATTTTTAGTAATCAATGAGTTAAATAACAAGGGAAATCAGTAAATGTCTTGAGACAAATGAAAATGAGAACAGAAGGCATCAAAGTTATGGGATGTAACAAAGGCAGTGCTGAGAGGGAAATTCATAACCTCAGATGTTTACAATAAAATAGAAGAAAGAGCTAAAATTGAAGACCTAACAGCACACCTGGAAGAACTAGAGAAAAAGCACCAAACTAAACCCAATGCAAGCAGAAGGAAAGAAATAAAGATTAGAGCAGAAATAAATGAAATTGAGAATAAAAAAAATAGAGAGTATTAAAAACACAGTAGTTGGTTCTTTGGAAAGAGCAATAAAATTGACAAACCCATAGCTTGACTGACAAAGAAGAAAAGAGGGAAGACACGAGTATATAAAATCAGAAATGAGATCTACTGACCCTACATAAATAAAAAGGATCATAAGAGAATATTATGGACAACTATATGCCAACAAATTGGACAACTTAGATGAAATGGACAAATTTCTAGAAACACACAAACAACCTACACTGACAGTAGAAGAAACAGGAAATCTCAACAGACCAATTACAAGTAAATGGACTGAATCACTAATCAGAAACCTCACAACAAAGAAAATCCCAAGATCAGATGGCTTTACAAATGAATTTGACCAAACATTCCATCTTGTTCAAACTCTTCCAAAAAATTTAAGGGGAGGAAGCAGTACCTAACACATTCTATAGAGCCCAAACCACCCTAATTCCAAAACCAGACAAAGATACTACAAGAAAAGAAAATTACGGAACAATTTCTTTTATGAATATAGAAGAAAAAATCCTCAACAATACACTGGCAAATTGAATCCAATAGAACATTGAAAGAATTATACACCAAGATCAAGTGGGATTTAACCCTGGTATACAAGGATGAGTCTACATAAGAAAATTAATTAATGTAATTCATCAGATTAATGGAATGAAAGAAAGAAAAATCATCTCACTTGCAAAAGAAAAGGCATTTGATATAATCAAGCATAATTTCTTGATTAAAACACCAAGAAAAATAGACTAGATGGGAATTTCCTAAATATGATAAAAGACATACATGAAAAAATCCACTACTAAAATCATATACAATGGTGAGAGACCTAAAGCTTTCCCTCTAAGTTCTGCAAAAAGAGAAGGATATCCACTGTCACTACTACTATTCAACATTGAACTGGAAGTTATAGTAAAGCAATTATCTTCTGCATATATATATCAAGTTCACCCAGCACCATTTGTTGAAGGGACTCTTTTGTCCCAGTTGAGTGGACCTGGCTGCCTTGTAAAAAATCAACTAATCATAGATAAGAGGGTCTACTTCTTAACTCTCAATTTGATTCCATCGGTCAATATATCTATTCTGATGCTGGTACTATGCTGTTTTTACCTTTGTAATATGTTTTACATTTAGGAAGTATGAGTACTACAGCTTTATTTCTTCTTTCTCAAGATGATTTTGGCTATTCAGGGCACTTTGCCATTCCAAATAAATTTGATTGTTGTTTTCTTTTCTTCTGTTTCTGCAAAGTAGAGTGTTAGAATTTTGATTGGTATTTTATTGAATCTGTAACTAAATTTGGGTAGAATTGACATCTCAACTATATTTATTCTTCCAATTCATGAACACAGTATGGCCTTCAGTCTATTTAGGTGTTCCTTGATTTCTTTTAGCAATGCTTTGTAGTTTTCTGTGCATAGGCCCCTGACAAAGGTTTAATATCTAGAATTTATGAAGAAATCATTCAACTCAACAATAAAAAGACAAAAAACAATTTTAATGGGCTAAAGACTTGAATAGATATTTTTTCAAAGAGGATACACAAATAGCCCAAAATCACATTATTAGCTATTATGGAAATGCATATCAAAACCATGTGATACCATCTCACACACACTAGAATGGCTATTAAAAAAAAAAAAAAGAAAAGTTCAAATGTTAGAGAAGATGTGGATAAATAGGAGCCCTCATTCATTATTGTTAGGAATGTAAAATGGTATAGCAACTATGAAAGACAGTATAGTAGTTCTTCAGAAAGTTAAGTATAGAATTACCATTTGACCCAGCAATCTCACTTTTCAGTATATACTCCAAATAATTGAAAGCAGGGTCTCAAACAGATATTTGCACACCAAAGTTCATAGAGGCATTATTAAACATTGCCAAAAGATGGAAGCACCTCAAGTGATCATTAACTGATGAATATATAAATATAATGTGGTATATACATACAATGGACAATTCAGCTATAAAAAGGAATGAAGTACCTAGATGAAACTTAAAGACATCATGTTTAGTGAAATAAATCAGACACTAAGGAACAAATATTGTATGATCTCACTAAATTGAAGAAATTAAAATATGCAGTGAAGGCACTACTAAGAGGGAAATTTATAGTTCTAAATGCCTGCATTTAAAATGAAGAAAGAGCTAATACCAAAGACCTAACTGAACAAACTGAAGAAATAAGAGAAAGAACAGCAAACTAAACCTAAAGCAATTATAAAAAAGAAATAACAATGATTAAAGCAGAAATAAGTGAATTGGAAAACAAAACAAAAAATAGAGACAATCATTAAAACCAAAATTTGGCTCTTTGAGATAGAAAAAGATTGACAAACCCTAAACTAGGATGACAAATTTAAAATAGAGAAGATGCAAATAAATATAATCAGAAATGAGCATGGGATCATTACCATGGACCACAAGGAAATTTTAAAAAATCTTAAGAGGATACTATGCACAACTGTATGCCAACAAACTAGACAACTTAGAAGAAATGGAAAATTTCCTAGAAACACATGAACAACCTATACTGACAAGAAGAAATAGAAGACTTCAAAAAACCAATCACAAATAAAGAGATTCCCTCAGTCATCAAAAACCTCTCTACAAAGAAAAGCCCAGGGCCAGATGTCTTCATTGGGGATTTTTATAAACATTCCAGGAAGAACTAATACCATTCCTGCTCAAACTCTTCCAAAAAAAATGAAGAAAAGGGAATACTACATAACATATTCTATGAAGCAAATATCATTCTAATACTAAAACCTGATAAAGATACTACAAGGAAGCAAGACTACAAGCAAATCTCCTTAATGAATATAGATGCAAAAATTCTCAAAAAAATACTTGCAAATCAAATCCAATGGCACATTAAAATAATTATACACCATGAACAAGTGGGGTTTATTCCAGGCATGCAAGGGTGGCACGACACAAGAAAGTCAATCAATGTTACACAACATATTAACACATTGAAGGGGAAAAATCACATGATCATCTTGATTGACATGGGAAAGGCATTTGACAAAATTCAACATCCTTTCTTGATAAAAACACTTCAAAAGGTATGCACCAAAAGAAACTTCCTCAAAATGATAAAGAGCACACATGAAAAACCCGCAACCAGCATCATACACAATGGAGAGAGAATGAAGACCTTCTGCCTAAAATTGAGAATTTGAAAAGGATGCCCACTGTCACCACTGTTTTTGAACAGTGTGCTAGAAGTTCTTGTTGGAACAATTAGACAAAATAAAGAAATAAAATGCATACAAATGGAAAAGAAGTAAAATTCTCATTATTTGCAGATGACACAATCCTATATTTGGAAAATCCCAAGAAATCTATGACAAAGATACTCAAGGTAATAAACAAATTCAGCAAAGTGACAGGATACAAGATTAACATGCAAAAATCACAAAGATACTCAAGGTAATAAACAAATTCAGCAAAGTGACAGGATACAAGATTAACATGCAAAAATCAGTAATGGTTCTATACACTAGAAATGACCTAACTGAGGAGGCAATTAAAAAAAATCCATTCACAATGGCAACTAAAAGAATCAAGTATCTAGGAATAAACTTAACCAAGGATGTAAAGAACCTGTACACAGGAAACTACAAAATATTGATAAAAAACATCAAAGAAGACCAAAATAGGTGGAGAGACATTCCATGTTCATGGATAGGAAGACTAAATGTCATTAAGATGTCAATTATATCCACATTGATCTACAGATTCAATGCAATACCAATCAAATTTCCAACAACTTACTTTGCAGACTTCGAAAAGTTAGTTATTAAATTTATTTGGAAGAGAAAGTGGTTTTGAATAGCCAAAAGCATCCTTAAAAAGAACAAAGTGGGAGGACTTAAATTCCTGACTTTAAAGTTTGATATTGATACAGAAACATGTTAATTGATGGATTTGAATTGAGAGTTCAGAAATAGATCATCAGATCTATGCTCTATTGATTTTTGACAAGGCTGCCAAGTCCACTCAACTGGGATAGTACAGTCTCTTCAAAAAATGGTGCTGGGATGACTGGATATCCATAACCAAAAGAATTAAAGTGGACCCCTATCTCACATCCTATACAAGAATTAACTCAAAATGGATCAAAGACCTGAATATAAATGCTAGTAACAAAAACTCCTAGAAGAAAATATAGGGAAATGTCTTCAAGACCTAGTGATAAGAGGTAGCTTCTTAGACCTTACACTCAAAGCACAAGCAATGAAAAAACAATAGATAAATGAGAACTCCTCAAGACTGAGCAATTCTGAGCTTCAAAGGACTTTGTCAGAAACATGAAAAGGCAGCCAACTGAATGGGAGAGAATATTTGGTAACCATGTATCTGACAATGGTTTGCTATCCAGTATATAAAAGAAATCCTACAAGTCAGCAGTTAAAGGACAAACAACCCAACTGTAAAATGGGCAAAATATATGAATAGACATTTTTCCAAAGAGGAAATACAAATGACTAAAGCGTACATGAAAAGATTATCATCTTCATAAGCTATCAGGGAAATGCAAATAAAATCACCAAGAGATGTCACTTCACACCTATAAGAATGGCTGCTATTAAATGGGAAACTACTAATGTTGGAGAGGCTATGGAGAAATAGAAACACTTGTCTGCTGCTGGTTGGAATGTAAAATGGCACAGCCACTGAAGAAGACAGTTTTGGCAGTTCCTCAGAAATCTAAATATTGTGTTTCCCTATGACCCATCAATTATGCTACTCTGATATATACACCCAGAAGATCTGAAAGCAGGGAGATGAACTGACATTTGCAAACCAATATTCATAGTGACATTATTCATATTTGCTATAAGTTGGAAACAATCCAAGTGTCCATCAACAGATAAGTGGATAAACAAAATGTTATATATATATATATATATATATATATATATATATATATATATATATATAATCAAATATTATGCAGCAGTTAGAAGCAATGAGGTCCTGAAGCATGTGACAACATGGATGAACCCTGAAGACATAATGCTAAGTGAAATAAGCCAGACACAAAAGGACAGATATTGTATAATTTCACTAATATGAACTAACTAATATGAACTAACTAGAGCATAGTCTTAAAATGTAGAAATAGAGTACCCAGAGATAGAAAGAAGCTAGAGAATGGGGAGCAGTTACACAGTATGTACAGAATTGTTAACAAGGTTGAACTTAAATGTTTGGGAATGAATAGAGGTGATGGTAGCTCATTATTGAGATTATAAGAAATAGTACCATATTGTAGCTGAATTTGACTGAAATGGTTGTTTAAAGTCATGTATGTCACTGATTAACACTACAAATATAAATAAGTTCCTGCATGAACTACTACAAATTAAAAAAAATAATAATAGATAGGTATATGGGAAAAACATAGGTATTGCAAACTATGGACTATAGCTATTAGTGAGATTTTAATATTCTTTCATCAACAATAACAAATTTACTACACAAATACTATGGATCAACAATGGAAGGGATAAAGGGTATAGGAGGAAGAGTTTTTTTTTTTTTAGTCTCTGTTCTGGAGTAATGAAAATGTTCTAAAATTTATCATGGGGATGTATGCACTACTATATGATGACACTGTGAGCCAGTTATTGTATACTTTGGATGGTTTGTGTGGTATGTGAGTAGATTTCAATAAAATTGAAAAAAAAAATCACGGAACTACTCTACAAAAACCATTAAAGCTAAGTTTATCCATGGACTTTAATTAATAGTACAAGTATAAAAATATGCAATCACCAATTGCAACAAATTTTCCACACCAGTGCCCATTGTTGTTGGTGGGGTGTTGTATGGGAATCCTGTATTTTATGCATGGTTGTTCTGTAAACCCACAAATACTGTAATAAAGAAAAAAATGTCCAAAAAAACCCCACAGGAAATATAACTTTACATCCATAAGGATGGCTATTATTTTTAAAAAAAAAATTAAAATAACAAATGTTGAAAAAAGTGCAGAGAAATTGGAATTCTAATGCATTTTTGTGGGAATGTAAAATGCTACTATCACTGTGGGAAGCAATATGGAATCTCTCCCAAAAGTTAAAAAATGGAATTACTATATGGCCTGCCAATTCCACTCCTAGGCATTACTGAAAGAAAGGGAAGACAGGCTTGCAACAAACAAATGTACGGGTTACATAGTAATTCCTCTAAGTCCAAAGCAAGGATATTCCATGATTCCATGATCCTATGTATTCCACTGTGTTCATGATAAGATCTAATTTTCCAAGCTAGATGTAAAAAAATCATTATCATTGTAATATTAATTCCAGGTCTGAAAACTGTATGTATTCATATTTTTGTCCTGATTCTGATTGACCCATAATTGCACCTTTATTTGTGTCTGGTTCTGGCTTCTTTCCTGAACCATACTTTCAAAGCCTCTTTAAATATGACTTTCAGAACTCTGCTTATTTGACAATGTTCAGATCTCCTAATTGGCAGGTGTTTTTAGTCTAACAATTCTTTCAAAAACCAGGAAGCTCCTATCACATACAAGAATGATTTCCCCAGCTGTCAGCCTCTCCAAAAAAATGTAAAAAAAACTTAAATTACTACATTTTCTCAGTTGGTCTCACTTGACTGAATTACCTGGTTGATTGTGTTGTTACTGTAAGTAATATAACAATCCCTTCTTCTAACACTGGGTTGTGTATATAACAGCATATATACTATAACTGCTTCTGAATTAAAAAAAAAAATAGAACCAATTTGTATAAAATTATCTACCAGTTTTTCTGTTTTTTTTTTTCTCCTTGGAACTGGGGATTTGCTATCATACTAGAAACAGGATTAGTACAAAGATAATGGTCTGTATAGGTAACAAAACAAAACACAATAAAATCTCACTAGAGACTGACAGCCAGCTACCAAGTCCCCTCAAGTCTGTAAACATCTCTGTCTTTATGGTTTGCTGATAAAGAATCAGCAAAATTGTGTTCAGTCACTGTACCTTCTAACAAAATTATTTTCAGCAATTCATTCAAAGATGCCAGAGGGGCAATAACAAGGTTGATCCCCAGCTTGAAAGTGAAGTTAAAACCCTCGGAGTTAATACTGGAAAGAATATTTCCATAAGTATTTGTGCTCTCTGCTCATCCCTGTATCAGCCCCTATTCCACAATTATTATATTTTAAACACAAGGATTGTGCCATTATCCTGTCATCCCTTGAATACCCTAATTTTGCTCCTGGTTTAACTCCTCACACCTTTTACTAACTTGAATCGCTGCAATATTAAACAAATATATTGCCTAATTTAAACCATCTCTTTGGTGATTAGAAAGAGCCTATCTCTCTTTCTATTACAGAGATCTATACATACATGGCAAATACACATACACATACAAACACACACAAACATTTAACTTGGAAATTGAAATGTATTGAAAGCAAAGCCTCTTTTATGGGTAATATTAATTTTCAAGCCACTAGTATAAATTGATGTCAATATTCATTGTAAAAGATGAAGGAACAACCCTTAAGGTGCTTTGTTTGAAATAATCTTGTTGGATGGCAGAGACTCATATATCCAAAAGCTTAGTCAACATCTTCACTTAGTTTTCTAATAATCAACTAAAACTTGAAAGGTCCTAAAGGCAACCTCTGGTATTCCCTCCAAAATATATCCATTCACAGTTTTCTACATATCTATAGATCGGTTGATGCTGTAGCCTTTGACATTCAAAGGCTAAAGGCTTCAGTCCCTTGTGACTCTTTTTTCACACTTGTGTTATGGATTCAGTTATGTCCCCCAAAAAGGATAAAGTCTCATGAATATGACCCTGTTAACAAATAGGATATTTGAAAGCATTATTAGTTAAAATGAGGCTAAACTGGATTAGGATGGACCCTAATCCAATGTAACTTCTGTCCTTAAAAGACACAGAGAGAGAAAACAGCCACCTGATGGAGGATGGTATTGAGTTATGTCATAAGCCAAAAAGCACTATGGATTACTGGCAAGTAACTGTCAGAAACCTATAGGCTTCATTGGAAACTAAGACAACCCCCATGTGCCTGTAACTTTTTAGGCACTTGGGTCACATCAGCAAACATAAAACATAAAGATCATTATTAAATAATAATTAAACATAATTATTCATTTACATAAGTATATCAGAAGATAGTTATCTTCAGGAGTATGGAAGGGTATAAGCTGCAACATTAAATATTATGATTAGGAGAAGCTCCTTTGAACAAAATTTTAAGGAAGTTGACTAAGGTAGCCCAGCAGAGGTAACATCTTACAATGAAGACCTAAGGGAACAGCCTGCTTTTCATATCCAGGGAACAGCAAGGAGGCCAAAGTGGTTGGATCAGAATGAGCTGGAAGGAGGGTGGTATGAGAGCAGATATGAGGGTATGCAAGCCTAGTTTCCTAGGGTTTCCACAAAAAGTACAAGTCTTATTGCTTAAAACAGCAGGAATTTCTTTTCTCAGAGTTCTAGAGGCTAAAAGTCTGAAATCAAGATGTTGCCAGGGCCATGCTCCTTCTAAACATGTAAGAGAGAATCCTTCCTTGCCTTTTCTTGCTTCTGGTGTTTTCCAGCAATCCTTGGCTTTCCTTGGCTTGTAGATGCATCACTCTGCCTGCACCATTTTCACATAGCCTTCTTCCCAGTGTGTGTTTATTGTTTCTTCTCCCCTTCTTATAAGGACATCTGTTGTATGCGATGAGGCCTCACTGACACAGTTTGGCCTCATTTTAATTAATCGGAACTTCAAGGACCCTATTTCCAAAAATGTCATGTTCATACCTTTTTGGGTGACACAATTCAACCCATAATATGGCTGTTCATAAAATATTTATTAAATGAGTGAGTTCTGGATCAAGATGGTCTTCTGCCAAAGCATAAACATTTCACCTCTGACTTACAAACTATATTCATTTTTTATTGCTAGATAAACATGACTGCAAACCTAGCAGCTTAAAAGAACACATGTGTCACAAGTTCCATGGGGTAGGGCTCCAAGCACAGGTTAACTGGGTCCTCTGGTCCTTGTCTAACATGTTTGCAGTCAAGGTGTGGGTGGGCTGAGTTTTCATCTGAAGGCTTGACTGGCAAAGGACCTGCTTCTAAGATTATTCAGAATGCTGGCAGAAGTAATTTCCCTGTGGTTGTATGATAAATGCTCCAGCTTCCTATTGATGATTGGATGAAAGCTGCTCTCCTGTCCTAGAGGTTGCTGGCAGTCACCCATCACATGGCATTTTATATAAGCAGTTCATGGCATGGTGGTTTGCTTCTTCAAAGCCATCAAAGGGAATCTCTCTGAACTCATTCCATCTTTCTAAGACTTTCATCTTATGAATTAAGGTCCACACAAGATAATGTCCTTTTTGAGTAACTCAAAATAAACTGATTTGGGATCCCCAAGTTACAATTTCAAAATTCCTTTACTTTGCCATATATGGTGACTTCATCAAGGGAGTAACATCCCATCACTTTTGTCATATTCTATTGATGGGAAGCAAGACACATATGTGAGGTGACTATACAAAGTCATGGACATCAAGACATGGGAAATAGTTGGAGGCTACCATAGGGTCTGTCTGCCATGCACACTAATTGACATAAAATAACTGCAAGTTAAGTATTTTGATCTATGTTTATAATCTTATTGTTTTTAGGCACAAAGTTATAATTGGGGTTATGTTGCAGAAAATTCTAGTTTATCCCTTATGCACATGTGCACACACAAATATATACATACACACAAACTCATGACTCACAACCAAAGTTAATAATCATGGTAAATTTTATGTCTTTATCTTTTCTTTATCTCGCTCACTCTTCTTAAGTGTTCTCACCCATATTTCATTTACTTTTATTGTTTTTAAAAACATCAATGATTATCATACTATATGTGATATATATATATACACTTTATGTTACTAACATATATCTCTTTTTTCACATAACATTGGTTCACTGAGTTCAACACTCTATAACAACTTTTTGTATGAATGAATCACACGTTATGTTTCATATACTGCAGTTGGAAATTTGGGTGGTTTGTTATTTGTTGCTGTTATGAAAAGAGCTTCTATGGGCCTTCTGATACATGTAAAGTATTTAGTAAAACAAAATAAAATTCTACATATATATTAAGTATAAAGTCAAACAGTTATGTTCTTAAATCAATTTCCATGATTACAAATGCCACTGGGCCTCTCTTCCTATGCCTATTAGTGATACATTCTTCTTTTTGTTTGTCCTTTTGTTTTATTACATTTTCTATTCATATGGGAAATTCATCAAATAGAATGAATTTCTATTAAATTGAACTATTTACACAGATTCTTTTTTGGTTATATAATTTTATACATATTTCAAACTTTGTAGCTTGTATTTTCTTTAAGACTTTTTATGATGAATGTATTTTTTTCTAAATGAAATTTTATTGAGATATATTCACACACCATATAATCCATTCAAAGTATACAATGGATCACAGTGTCATCAAATAGATGTGTATTCATCACCACAATCAATTTTAGAACATTTTCATTACTCCCCCCAAAAATAATTAAAATAAAAAAATATATAAAAATAAGAACGAACACTCCAAACATCCCTTACCCCTTATTCCCCCCTATTATTTATGTGTTTTGTCTTCATTTTGTTACTTATCTGCCCATACTGTGGATTCAGGGAATGTCAGTCACAAAGTTTTCACAATCACATGGTTGCACAATAAAAGCTACATAATTATACAATCACCATTTTGAATCAAGGCTACTGCATTACAATTCAACAGTTTCAGGTATTTCCTTCAGCTATGCTAACACTCTAATGTACTAAGATAAATGTAATTTTTACATTTTCATATAGTCAAATTTACAAATAACTTGATTGGTTACTTAGTTTGTATGTGTAAGTAAAAACAACTTTCCTATCTTTAACTCAGAAAGATATTCCCCTTCTTTTTAATCTTTTAAAGATTATTTGTTTGATATATAATTTAATTTTCTTGGATTGATTTCTGTGTATGGTGTTCAATAGAAATCCATTTTTACTTTATTGTACATAAATAATCAATTTTCCCCACCTCATTTCTTGAAGTACCTCATTTTTCCAGTGATATATTTCAAAGTTCTATATATTCTAGGGACTATTTCTGGACTGGACTCCTTCAAGTAGTCTTTTACTATCCCAGTACCATTCTGTTTTAATGACTAAATCTTTGTAACAATGTTTTATTTCTGCTAGGCAATTTTCAATGTTTCCTTTTGTTCTTCAGAGCTATCTTGGGCCCTATATGGTAATTTAAAATTTTTCATATCTATTTTTTAATTAATTTATTTATTTTTTATTGAGATTGTTCAGATACCATACAACTATCCGAAGATCCAAAGTGTACAATCAGTTGACCATGGCACCACCATATAGCTGTGCATCCATCGACACAATTATTTTTTTCAATTTTTAGAACATTTTCACTACTCCAGAAAAGAAACAAAGACAAAAAAAAGGAAACTCACATCCTCCCATACCCCTAACCACACCCCCCCTCTCCATTATTGATTCATAGTTTTGGTATAGTACGTTTGTTACTGTTGATGAAAGAATGTTAAAATACTACTGACTGTAGTATATAGTTTGCAGTAGGTATATATATTTTTCCCTATATGTCTCTCTATTATTAACCTCTAGTTATAGTGACATACATTTGTTCTAGTTCATGAGCGAGATTTCTAATACGTGCATAGTTAATCATGGACATTATTCACCACAAGATTGACTGTTTTATACATTCCCATGTTTTAACCTCCAACTTTCCTTCTAGTGACATGCGTTACTCTGAGCTTACCCTTTCTACCACCTTCACACACCTTTTAGCACTGTTAGCTATTCTCATTACGTGCTACCATCACCCCTGTCCATTTCCAAATATTTAAGTTCACCCTAGTTGAACATTCTGCTCATAATAAGAAACTGCTCCCCATTCTTTAGCCTCATTCTATATCCTGGTAACTTACATTTCATGTCTATGAGTTTACATATTATATTTAGTTCATATCAGTGAGACCCTGCAGTATTTGCCTTTATGTGTCTGTCTTATTTCACTCAATATAGTGCCCTCAGGGTTTCTTCATCAACCCATTTCTTTTAAGATGGTTTTGTTCAAGCAGTATACATTCTGTCCTAAGTAAACATTCATTGGTTCCCCATATAGTCATGTATTTGTGTATTGAGCACCATCACCAATCTCTACATAAGGACATTTCTTCCACAAAAACAGAGGAAGAGTCAAAGAAGGCAGAGAGGCAAAAGAAAAAGGCAAGAGAAAGAGAGAAAAACAAACAAACAAACAAACTTGATAGCTAGAAGGTGACAAAAGGAAAGATAGCATTAACCTAAAGTACAATAAAGAGTCAGACAACATCACCAATGCCAGGAGTCCCATACCCTTCCCCTATTCTCCACCCCCACATATGCATTTAGCTTTGGTATATTGCTTTTGTGACATTAAAGGAAGCATAATACAATGCTTCTGTTAATTCTAGCCTCTAGTTTGCATTGATTGTATTTTCCCCCCAATGCCACCCTATTTTTAACACCTTGCAATGTTGACATTCATTTATTCTACCTCATGTAAAAACATATTTGCAACTTTTATTACAATCATTGAGCACCCTAGGTTTCCTTGAGTTACACAGTCCCAGTCTTTATCATTCGTCTTTTGTTCTGGTGTCCCACATGATCCCAACCTTCCTCTTTCAACCATATTCACAATCATCTTTGTTCGGTTTACTTACATTGCTGTACTACTATCTCCCAAAATAGTTTTCCAGACCTCTCACTCCTGTATTTTCCTTTCTGTCTGCAGTGCTTCCTGTAGAGCAGGTTTCTTGTTCACAGACTTGGTCATTGTCTGTTTTCAGAGAATATTTTAAGCTTTCCCTCATATTTGCTGGATATAGAATTCTTGGTTGGTGGTTTTTCTCTTTCAGTATCTTAAATATATCACCCCACTTCCTTCTTGCCTCCATTGTTTCCATTGAGAAGTTCACACATAGTCTTACCAAGCTTCCTTTGTATGTGATAGATTGCTTCTTTCTTGCTGCTTTCAGGATTCTCTCTTT
Organism: Choloepus didactylus; assembly: GCF_015220235.1. Taxonomy (NCBI): domain Eukaryota; kingdom Metazoa; phylum Chordata; class Mammalia; order Pilosa; family Megalonychidae; genus Choloepus; species Choloepus didactylus. Next base: position 34,673,305 of record NC_051309.1, read on the forward strand.
ATCTTTGATGTTTGATATTCTGATTATTAAGTGTCTTGGCATAGGCCTATTCAGATCTATTCTGCTTGGTGTATGCTGTGCTTCTTGGATCCATAATTTTATGTCTTTCATAAGAGATGGGAAATTTTCATTGATTATTTCCTCTATTGTTGCTTCTGCCCCTTTTCCCTTCTCTTCTCCTTCTGGGACACCAATAACATGTAAATTCTTGCTTTTCATTATGTCTTTAAGTTCCCAGAGATGTTGCTCATATATTTCCATTCTTTTCTCTGTCTGTTCTTTTGTGTGTAGGCTTTCAGGTGCCTTGTTCTCCAATTCCTGAGTGTTTTCTTTTGCCTCTTGAGATCTGCTGTTTTATGTTCCCAGTGTGTCTTTCATCTCTTGTGTTGTACATTTCATTTCTGTAGATTCTGCCAGTTGGTTTTTCGAACTTTCAATTTCTACCTTATGTACGTCCTGTGTTTTCATTATATGGTTCAGCTCTTTTGCCATATCTTCTCTAAACTTTTTGAATTGACTTATTATTAGTTGCTTCAATTTGTGCATCACAGTTAAGTGCAAGTTTGTTCCCCTGACGAAGCCACAACTCATTTTTCTTGGTGTAGGTTGTAGTTTTCTGCTGTCTAGGCATGGTTTCCTTGGTTACCCCAATCAGGCCTTCCCAGAACAGAATGGGCTAAGGTCCCAGAGGGAAGAAATATTCACTATCTGTTTTCCCTGAAGGTGTGTCTTAGAAAATTGGTACACCTTCTGATGCCTCCAGTCACTGTGCTTTTCTGCCCATCAGGCGGCACCTGTTAGCCTATAATTCTTGACTGGTGTAAGTTCTGAATGAAAGGCAGGTAGTAGAGCTGGGCCCCACCCCTTTCCTCTTAGAGAAGATATACCCCCTATGCAGAGGTCATTAGCATTTCAATGGTCTCTCTCTGCCTGTGCTATTGTCTGGGTCACAGAACTGGGAACTGAAAATGGCTGAGGCTTTCTCCACTAAGTCAAAAAAGGAACAGAGAGTCTCCTTCAGAGCTAGTCCGAGGTGACCCTCCAGGTCTCCAAGATCAGTCATCACCCAAAGCCTCTGTCTACTTATTGGGGATTCGTATCTCATAGTAAACAGTTCACACTCACTAATTAAAACCCCAGTTGGAGCTCAGCTGAGCTATATTTGCTTGCTGGGAGAAAGCTTCTCTCTGGCACCACAAGGCTTTGTAGCTCGGGCTGTGGGGGAGGGGTGTCCCAATTTGGATATGCAGTTTTTACTTACAGATTTTATGCTGTGATCTCGGGCATTCCTCCCAATTCAGGTTGTTGTCCCCCCTGCAGTTATTCTGGATTATTTACTAGTCGTTTCTGTTTTTTTTTAGTTGTTCCAGGGGGACTACTTAGCTTCCACTCCTGTCTATGTTGCCATCTTAGATCCTCCCTTCATATCTATTTTTATATAAATTTTCAACTGCAGCTTCCAAAATAACAGCAAAAACCCTGATGACATGTTTATTGTATCTGAATTGATTCTACAGATTCTTTTGAAAAAATACTCCATCTTTCTAGTATTAAGTCTTCCTATGCAAGAACATGAGACATATCTCCATTTATTTATTCTTGAATGCCCTTCAATAAAGTTTTAAAATAATATGTATATAGGCCTTGCACACCTCTTAATAGATTTATTCCAAAGGATAGTACAAGTTTTGCTGCTATTGAAAGTGCTAACTTTTATTTTGTTTTCTAATAATAACTTTTTTAATTTTTAATTTTGAAATTAATTCAAACTTACAGGAACAGTAACAAAAATAATACAAACCCCATACACAGAACTCCAGCATACCCCAACCCCCCTCCACCTATACCCTGATCTACCAACTTTAATATTTTGTCACTTTACCATTTCTTTCTTTCTCTCACTCCCTCCCTCCCTCCCTCCCTCCCCATCTATCATCCATCATCTATTGCTCTGTCTTCTGAACATATGAGAGCAAGTTGCACACATCCTTGAACAAATAATATAATTCACATATACATTTCCTATGGACAAGAATATTCATTTATGTAATCACATTAAGTGTTGTTAAGAAGTTCAAGAAATTTAACATTGATATAAAGCTTACATTCTCTATTTCATTTTTTTCCTTATGTCCCAATTGTGTCCTTTTGAGGCTTTTCTCCTCTATTCTTAGATCTTGCTCAGGATCATCTATGGCATTTAATTGTCATTATCTATTTACACAGTCTTTTTTTTTCAACTGTGGAGACATATCTACAGCATAAATCTTCCTGTTCCAACCCCTCCCAAGTATTCCATTTAGTGGGATTAATCACATTCACAATGTTGCAATGCCATCACCTTCCTACCATCCATTACTAGAAATTTCCTTTCACCCCTAACAGAAACCCTACACTCATGTCTCATTAACTTCTCATTGCCCCTTCCCCCAATTCTTGTAGCCCATACTCTACTTTTCATCTTTATGATCATATTCTTTGACACCTTCTCTGTGTTTACCATGGGGCTTAAATTTAACATCTTAAGTCTATAACAATCTTGTTTTCCTTGATACCAACTTAACTTCAATAGGACTAATAAACTATGTCCCTATACTCCTCCATTCCCCCACCTTTATGTAGTTCTTGTCAAAAATTACATATTTTACATTGAGTCCACTGATTTATCACTACAGTTTATGTATTTTAGATTCTGTAGGAAGTAAATAGTGAAGTTACAATAAAAAATACAGTAGTATTGGTATTTATATTTACCATGTGATCTTTACTGGAAATCTTTATTTCTTCATCTGATTTCAGTCACTTGTTTAGTGTCCCTTCCTTTCAGCCTCCATGTGCCAGTTTGAATGTATTATGTCCCTCAGAAAGAGCCATATTCTTTGATGCAATCTTGTGGGGCAGACGTATTGGTGGAGATTAAGTTGGAATGTTTGGATTGGGTTGTTTGCATGGAGGTGCACCCCACCCAACTGTGGATGATGACTCTAATTGGATAATTTCCATGGAGGTGTTGCCCCGCGCATTCAGGGTGGGTCTAAATTAAATCACTGGAGGCATATAAATGAACTGACAAACAGAAGGAACTGAGTGCAGCTGAGAGTGACATTTTGAAGAGAAGCTACAGCCAAGAGGGACACTTTGAAGAAAGCACAGAAACTGCAGATGAGAGACAATTTGAAGATGGCCGTTGAAAGCAAACACTTGCTCCAGAGAAGCTAAGAGAGGAAAACACCCCAAGAGCAACTAAGAGTGACATTTTTGAGGAACTGCCACCTAGAGAGGAATGTCCTTGGAGAAAGCCATTTTGAAACCAGAACTTTGGAGCAGACACCAGCCACATGCCTTCCCAGCTAACAGAGATTTTCCAGACACCATTGGCCATCCTCCAGTGAAGTTACCCTTTGTTTATGGACACTTTATGGCCTTAAGACTGTAACATAGTAACTAAATAAACCCCCTTTTATAAAAGCCAATCCCTTTCTGGTGTTTTGCATGCTGGCAGCATTAGCAAACTAGAACACTGCACAATTCCCTTTAGCATTTCTTATAGAACTGATTTACTGGTTATGAAGTCCCTCAGCTTTTTATTATCCAGGAATGTTTTCATCTCCCCCTCATTTTTAACCTCCAGGTGTTTATGAGTTTTCTAAGTCTCTGATGGTTATTGACTTCTATTTGTATTACATTATGGTCAGAGAATGTGCTTTGAATAATTTCAATTTTTTTTTTAAATTTTTGAGGCTTGTTGTGTGTCTCAGCCTATGCTCTATTCTGGAGAAAGTTCCATGATCAGTAGAGAAGAATGTGTATACTGGTGATTTGGGATGAAATGTTCTGTATATGTCTGTTAAATTTCTCTATATCTCTCCCTCCTTTCTTTGTTTCTCTGTTGGTAGGGCTCCCTTTAGTATCTGAAGTAGGGCAGGTCTTTTATTAGCAAAATCTCTCAGCATTTGTTTGTGAAAATTTTAAGCTCTCCCTCAAATTTGAAGGAGACTTTTGCTGATTAAAGTATTCTTGGTTGGAAATTTTTCTCTCTCAGAATTTTAAATATGTCATGCCTCTGCCTTCTTACCTCCATGGTGGCTGCTGAGTAGTCACTACTTATTCTTATGTTGTTTCCTTCATATGTGGTGAATTGCTTTTCTCTTGCTGCTTTCAGAATTTTTGCTCCTTCTCTTCAGTATTTGACAGTCTGATCAGAATATGTCTTGGAGTGGGTTTATTTGGTTTTATTCTATTTGGTGTTTGCTGGGCATTTATGCTTTGTGTATTTATATTGTGTAGAAGGTTTGGGAAGTTTTCCCCAGCAATTTCTTTGAATACTCTTTCTAGACCTTTACCCATCTCTTCCCCTTCTGGGACACCAGTGAGTCTTATATTTGGAAATTTTATTTTATCTATCTTATCCCTGAGATCCATTTCAATTTTTTCAATTTTTTTCCCCATTCTTTATTTTGTTCTTTCATTTTCCATTCTGTGGCCCTCAAGGTTGCTGAGTTGTTGTTCAGCTTCTTCTAGTCTTGTATTATGAGTACCCAGAATCTTTTTAATTTGGCCAACAGTTTCTTTTATTTCCATAAGTTCATCTATTTTTTTTTATTTACTCTTTCATTTTCTTCTTTATGCTCTTCTAGGGTCTTCTTGATGTCCTTTATATCCTGTACCATGCTCTTCCTCATGTCCTTTATCTCCTGTGCCATGCTTTCATTGTTTGTCTTTAGTTCTTTGATTAATTGCTCCAAGTACTTTGTCTCCTCTGATCTTTGGATTTAGGTGTTTGGGTTTGGATTATCCATATCATCTGGTTTTTTCATATGCTTTCAAATTTTTCTGCTGTTTTTGGGTTCTTGGCATTTGCTTTACTTGATTGTGTTCTTTTAGAATATGAAGAATTATTGAAACCCCAATCTCTGATTTATCAGGTCTATAGCTTGGTGGTGTACACTTTCTCCAACTAACCAACAGATGGCTTCCATGAGTCACCTATTCCCCTCAAGTCAGTTCTCCCCAACTTTTTCTTGTGGTGTGTGGGGGTCTGGTTCTTGTGAGGTCCAATTGTTGTACCAAGTTTGGGTGTGTTGTTGTTGTTGTCTGCCCTGAATATGGGGCATGTATCTGAGCAGTTAGGGAGGTGGGGCAGCTTTAATAATCAAATCTCCTAGGTGTTCCTGGAGATTTAAGGCTGTTGCAAGAGTCTAAGCCTTCATTTCAGTCTCGCCACAGATTGTCTCTGTCACTGATCCACAAGTCCTTGGTATTGGTGTAGGTTCCCTGAGATTTCCAAGTGGGTCCCTCTTCCCAGCCATGCCCCTCCAGGGCCTCTGCTGGGGGAAGGCTGTGCTACCTCACAAGTGCATGCTGTCCTTCAAGGGAAGCCCTGGGCCTACAGGCCATGCAGGGACATTCTCAGCCTGCTGTAAAGATGGCTGAATGGGGCATGTTAACCTCCCCCTTTTTGCACAGCTCCACCTTCCCAGCTCCAGGACAACCAGCTGTGGGCACACGAAGGTCCACTGTCCACACTCAGTATTGTGGCATGTGTGTGGTGTTATGGGAAACACTTCCCATCACACTGGGTCCCTTGGTGCAGCTCTGGTCCAGGGCTCTGGCACTGGGCAGGAGTGTTCCCAGCCTGCCAGGAAGATGGCTGCAAGGGGCATGGTTTTTTTCTCCTTTTAGCTCACTCTGCCCTCCCTGCTCCAAGACAATTAGCAGTGGGTACATGGAAGGCTATCTTCCATGCCAGATAATGAGGCATTCTCACAGCCTGTTCCCACCACACTTCCCTGTGTGTTTCTTGCTGCCATCTCTGCAGCAGCTCCTGGGTTTTTTTTTTTTTAAGAACTATTCTGCCTCCAAACACCAAACCACAGTTTCCCCACACTGAAAGTGGCTGCTGGACATTCAGCAGGTTCACTCACTCATTTCAGAATGCAGACTCCCGGTTTCACCAAGGGCACAGTCCCTGTGGATTTAGCAGATCTTGTCCAGATGGTGCATCACTGGAACTGGTGTTCTGGGTCACTCTCTGGCTTTTATCTAGTATTTTTCACAGAGGTGTTTTCTTGCCCTGTCTCTCCTAGCTGCCATCTTAGTTTCTCCTCTAATAATAACTTTATTACTTATAAGTTGAGATTAACTATTATAGGTTAATCTTATATCCAGGCCTCTTTTGTGCAATATCATTATATATAATATATATTTTAAAAATATACAATTTATAGGATATTTAGATGTTCTACATAGATTCTCATATCTAAAAATAATGAGAATTTTTCCTTATTTTCTTCCTTATTTTAAGTTCTTAAACTTTATTTTTTCCTGTCTTATTGACATGGCGGAGTTCAACAAAGACTGGTTAATTCTGTAACGAATATAAACCATGTGCTATACTTCTTTCCCTATACTCTATTCTAAAACAGAGATCATCTTAATTGTTTGTCTCTTTCTTTTAGGGTCTTCTGTGCCATTGAATTGTGGTATATACAATCATGATTGACCCCTGCATAGGATTATTGTACTTTACTTTTATTTAATAATACAATGATCATTCATTAATCAATGACCCAAACCAAGAAGAACAATACCAGTAATAAGCCCCTCCTAGAGACTCTAATGGTCCCATATCTGCCTTATGACTCACAACCGATGTTAGAGACTAGAAATATGCAAATCAAAGTGTGGGAAGGGCCATGCTCCATCTGAAACCTGTAGAGGAGACTCTGTCTTTGCTTCTTCTAGCTTCTGGAGTTTACTAGCAATCCTTGGCATTCCTTACTTTTTGACAGCATAACTCCAATCTCTGCCTCCTCATTCTCCACCTGGCCTTCCTGGTGTCTGTCTTGGCCAATTCTCTCTCCCTATAAGGACACCAGGTGTATTGGATTAGAACCTACCCTAATCTATTTTAGCCTCCCTTAACTAATCACATCTTCAAAGTCCTATATCCAAATAATATCCTATTCATAGGACCAGGGCTTAGAACATATCTTTTGAGAGGACACAATTCAACTGATAAGTAAAGCCAAAACTATCTCTTTCTAGCAAGTTGGATATCCGAGTTTGGATTTTCTTAAAAGCAGACTCTAAGTAGAGAAATGCAGATAGCTTATTTAGTAGGTTCAAGAAGCAACCAACAGGGGAAGTGGCACAATAGAAGGGAAAACAAGCAGTATATGGCAGATTGTTGAGCTTGTTTCCAGAGTGGGTTACTTTATTTTGTGGTGAAACTTTAAAAAAAAAAAAAAAAGTGGCAAAGCACACACTCCAGAATTATTCCATCTGAGGAGTGGAGAAAAGCTGTTGCATTTAAATTCTAAGAATCAGTGGTAGAAGACTGCTCCCTGTGGAGAGTGGAGAGTACTTTTCCCACAGCAATTTAAAAAAAAAAAAAAAAAAAAAAGATTTTGGCAGTTGAAATTGTCTGGAGCACATTGAAATGGTAAGACCTGAGCAATATGTGACAGGCACTGATTGAATCAGTTACATTTCCCACTGTTCCTCAAGATGAAAAACTTAAAAATTGCATCTAAAGTAGGATTTTGTAACTTGTGATGTTTAATTTCGTATATCAATTTGTCTGGTTTATGGTATTTAATGGTTTGGTAAAGCAAGTGCTGGCATGATAGTGACTGTGAGGATATTTTGTAGATTTACATCATTAGTCAATTGATTACATCTATGGCTAAATATACCACAATCAACAAAGAAAATTGCCTTCAGCAATGAGTAGTTCCTCATCTAATTATTTGGAGAACTTAAACAGTGAACTGAGGATTTCAGCTTTCAGAAATGTTGCTCTCTACCTCTACTTCAGTCAGCCAACTTCTCCTGGTAAACTTCAATGTCACCGCTAAGTTCCCAACTTGGTGCCTGCCCTACAGAATTCAGATTTGCCTATCCCCTCAGTCACAGGAGCAAATTCCTATAATATATTCTTAATATTTATATGAATTATATGAATTATATGATATATATTGCATATATACATATTATCTATATGTGTGTGTATATATATGCACACATATAAATCATATAATCCTGTGGTTCTGTTTTCTCTGGAGAACCTTGACTAATACAAACCTAAAATTATTCAAAGCAAATGGCCATATATAGGTCTGAAAGGCAGTGATATGTACCAGTATTAAATTCTGGGGAGTTAGACTTCTATAAGGATGTTATCTTTAATATTCTTCTGTTTATATAAGCTGATTAACAAGGACAGGCTTGGTGTAAAGGAAGTATCAATATCTGACTTAGTGGCAGTGTCTAAGTGGTACTACTTTTGAATTTTGATCATTTCTGTAGTCATTTTAAAAAGATCATAAAGTTGGGGTAAAAAATTTTTACTCAAAATTCAGGAATTGCCCCGAAGGATGGTCTACATTTTTCCTAAATTCAAAAACAAGACAAAATAAAACAAAACAAGAATCATTTGGCTTAAAGTTTTCAACATACTTGTTTAACACACCTGTGCCACTACATTTTTATAAGCACACTTGTTCCAGTTTGCTAATGCTGCCAGTTATGCAAAATACCAGAAATGGATTGGCTTTTATAAAGGGGGTTTATTTCATTACAAAATTACAGTCTCAAGGCCATAAAAGTGTCCAAGCTATGGTGTCAACAAGTATACCTTCACTGAAGGAAGGCCAATGGCATCCAGAAAACCTTGTCAGCTGGGAAGTCATGTGGCTGGTGTCTACTGATACCAGACGGTATTCCAGCTCCTCTCTCAACTCCTGTGTGTTCTTCAAAGTGTCTCTCTTGGCTGTAGCTCCTCTTCAAAATGTCACTCTCAGTTACTCTAAACTCATTCTATTTGTCAGCTCATTTAAATGGTTCCAGGGATTTAATTCAGACCCACACTAAATGGGTGGGGTAACACCTCCATGGAAATCATCCAATCAAAGGTTTCACTCACAGTTGATTGAGTCACTTCTCCATGGAAACACTCAATCAAAGAATTCCAATCTAATCAACAGTAATACATTTGCCCCCACAAGATTGTATCAAAGAATATGGCTTTTGGTGGGACATAATATATCCAAACTAGCACACCACTTTATCCAAATAAAGGTGGTGCAGTATCTAATATATCATCTTCTATATCCTTTCTTTTAACTTGATGGTACTAGATGTTGGGTGATAGATTTACTGATAAAAAACCCAATAATTATAACAAAGTGTTAAAAGCAATAAAACAAAACTGCTTATCTGATTGATAGCATGGATGTGAGATTAATCAAGGGAAGGAGGTTTGCTTGGGTATGTAAGTGAAATCTCAAAGGGAAACCTTTTAGACCAAATTTTTCTGCAGAAATTAACTGGAGTTATTACAGTTTTGTTTTGTGAGCTGTTTTTTTGTCTGTTTGCTTGCTTGCTTGTTTTTGTGTGTTTTTCTGCATTTTAATAAACTTTATCAGCTCCAGGTAATCTCTATATTTTATCTCTAACTACATAGATAGATCACAGTGGGGGGTGGATTATTGATGAAAAGCATAAATGAATTTTACCTCCTGTCTCATAGAACTTGTTTTAAAAATAATGGTGAGAAATATAAACACTTTAGAAATTCTTGATAATTCCTACAGAAATAAGTGATGTGACAATATATTTATCACTTTCATTAAAAATTGACCAATAAGATGAGCTTTTTCCTACATATCATGCATATAAGTCAACATATCTCTGACCTGTGACAGACTAGCAAGGGAGAAGTGTAAGCACATTTTAGCCCTATTCTCTTTTTGCTAGAAGGAATTTCACCTCATCAATAGGAATAGATTCCTAAGTAACAATATTATTAATGGACTTGAATCTCCTGTCATGGTCTATCATTTTAAGGATTCAGGCAGCTTAACTGATAAGGACTATGCCACAGTGCTGCATAATCATAAATCAAGAGCACATATATTAACTTATATGGTGTGAACACATGATTGTGAAAAACTTGTGGCTCATACTCGTTTTATCCAGTGTATGAACAGATGAGTATAAAAATGGGGATAAAAAATAAATGAATAAAAGGGGGGATGGGGTATGAAAAGTTTGGGGCATTCTTTTTATTTTTATTTTTATTCTTATTTTTATTTATTTATTTATTTATTGGAGTAATGAAATGTTCAAAAATTGATTGTGATGAATGCACAGCTATATGATGGTACTGTGAACAATTGATTGAAATCTTTGAAAAAAAGAATGCATATATGTAATATATTGCTTAGTTTATTTTTGTAATTAAAGCAAAAAATGGGTCAACAGAACTTGTCTTAATTAAAGAATCAATTTAATTCAATTTCATTCAGGCAGTATTAGCTGGGAATTTTTATGTGCCTAGCACTATGCTCAACATTTTGAATGAAATACTACTTGCACTTCTGTCCTTATTCTCCAGGAAAATACAATTCATTTGGCAACAAAACAACAATATATAAAACAATTTGAGTTGCTCATGGAACTGTTTTTAATCAGCCTAACACAGTTGCTGGAAGCATCTACTGAATTAGTTTTGTTCAGCCATAAGTTCAATTCCAGCCTTACCATCATTGCCTTCGCTGATGTGGACCCCAGCCAGAGTAGACAAAGGCTAACTAAATGTGTCCAATTTACTCTGAGCAATTTGATTTAACTGGCAGGTGTTACCTTTGTGTCCTGTCTCCTGACAGGCAGATTTAGAGCCCTGAAATATCCAGCCAGGCTACAAGCCAGGGTGTCAGGACCTAACTGTAAGTCTCCTGGCTCTTCCTACTGTAATCTCTACAAATAGCAAACTGATTAACATTTCACAGTCAAATCACAGTGCAGTGGCTAAAACTGCAATAATGTGTGTGTGTGTGTGTGTGTGTGTGTGTGTGTGTGTAAAAGTAGTGCTTCAGTTCTTTAGACATTAAACTAAATGACTTTGTTTTTGTCTCAAATAAGGTGGTAATCAACAGATTTTTTATTGAATTCAAGAGAACGCATATAATTTATAAACTGATTTATAATGTTAAATGAGCAGTATTCATGCATAAATACAAAAATCCAAATCTCAAAACACCAATTATGATGACTCTAAAGTGGGCTGTGTTTATTCAGAAGGCATTTGGCTACCAATTGCAACCATAAAAGTGTGCTTGAGAATGTTCAAATCCAATTGTGCTTGGTTGGCTTACACTTTTGCCTAGATGTGTGGTGCTTATTTATGTGGGCTTGTGTTTGCAATAAGGGTGGGGAATTTTTTTTTTTTTTTTTATTGTGAATGTGTGCATTACTTTTAAGGGTGTCTGTTTTCCACATACATAACTTACTGATAAAATGATGAGAAGCCAATACATGATCTGTGGAAACATTCTTTTCCAAAATTAGGATTGGCTTTCTCACTTCATCTGACTAATTGGAATTTAGATCCCAAAGACTTATGGACTAGGAGTATAGTTATTCAACTTGTCATTGTTGAGTAAATCATCGAGTAAAGATTTTTGAAACTGCATTCTCAACAGGTTTTATATCATGAACTACATGAACTACTCTATTTTAAATCTTTATCACTTATCTGACTTCCCTGAATTTTTCTGGACTAGTCCAGAATCCATAAAATTTAAAAACATCCAATATAATTACTTCAATAAATATGTAAATATATTTATTTAGCATTATAACTATTAAAGGATTTAAATATTAAGATACAAAAATAATTTCAGAAACAGTCCTTTACCAAGAATCCTGGCCTAGATTTTGTGTGATCCTTTAGCTTATTATCTTTAGCATTTGTATACAATCAATTTCTGTCAAAGAATCTTCACATTGAATGAGCAGTGTATCAAGTTCCTTGGGCTGCTGTAACACAAGACCATAAATTTCATGGTTTAAAACAACATAAACTTAATCTTGCAGTTCTGGAGAGTCTGACATCAAGATGCTGTTGGGTCCACACTCCCTTCAAAGACTCCAGGGAGAATCCTTCCTTGCCTCCTCCAGCTTCTGGTGCTTCCAGGTGGTCCTTAATTTTGTGGCAACATAACTCCAATCTCCTCCTCCATCTTCACGTGCCTTCTCCCTTTTGTCTCCATATCTGAACTATTCCTCTGCCTTTCTCTAATAGGAAGACCTGTCATTGAATTTAGGGCCCACCGTAAATCTAGGATGACATAATTTCAAGATTCTTAATTACATCTGCAAAGAAATTTTTTCTGAATAAAATCACATCCACAAGTTCCAGGTGGATAGTATATTTCAGGGAGCCACAATTCAACCCACTACAGGGAGTGGAGATCATAAAGGAAAAATTACTTTATTGTAGAAAGAAATTTTACTTAGTACCAATAAAATGAGTTATTGTAGTAAATTTAGGGAATGTGTAGAGGTCATTAAGGCTATGAGAAGAAATGAGGGGAAAAATACACTATGCAGAGTAGTATAATATGTTTTATTCTTTCAACCTCAAGAGTGAGGTGAGCCAAGGACATAGGCCAGCTTTGAACAAATATAACACTGAGTCCAATAGTCATTGTGCCAATAACCACTACTGATCATCTAAGTTACAGGAGCCTTCCACATCTCCTGATCATGATAATATAATGACAAACAACAAATAAAATCTATTGTAATTAGAAACAAAGCAACATGTGGCATAGCTATCTTAAAAATGGAAGAAAAATTAGGATGAGTTTCAGAGGAATGTGTACAGCAAAGCATAAGATCACAAGGGAATTATTTTGAATAATGATTTCATTATTAAATTGCAAAACTGATGAATTTTCCACTGACTTAGTTTTATTCATTAGAAAGAAAATAAGTATTTGTGGATCTATGTCATCTTACCTGCTCTGTTTGATAATAGAAAGGAAAATTTATGAAGAAGATAGTTAAAAATATATGAAAATGTTGAACTTGAAAATATTTTACAAATTTAGGTCACCCTATAATCTCAAAAATAAATCATGCTTGCAGGAATTAAGAGACATGCTAAACATTCATACATTTTCTTCCATATCTTTATTTATGATAAGATTAATTTTGCTAAAGGACTTGCCTTTTTTAGATGGAGTTCAATCAATCAGACATTTTGGATATTTAACTATAAGCTTGTTCCTATAGTTATAATTCTGGTTCTTCATTCTGGTTGAGATGGTGGACTAGTTTCTCAATGTAATCCTAGTTCCTGGTTCTACCTGAGGATTGTTATATCCTTCTCCAAGGAAGTATTGTGAAAAATAGCAAAATGAACTTGTTTTGAAATATTGGACTGGGTCAGAAAAATTCATGGAAATCAGGAAAGGGAGAGAATTAGAACAGCATTGTTTCTCACAACTCATGATATAAAATGTCTTGAGAATTCATTGGCCTAAATCTCTACAAAATAATTTTTCACAATTATATATTGAGAGAATATGTTCCTGAACTGTTGATATTATGAGCTAAATTATCATGATAGTGAGATGCAGTGAGAAAGCCAATCCTAATTTTATTAATCCTTTAACCCAAAGATTATGTCATATTCATATAAAGAAACCAGAATCAGTGACACTGTTGGCAAGTAAAAACTGAAAAAAAAAAAAATTTATGTCATGATCAAAAGGTGTGATATAGAATAATTCCTGTTTAAAAGGACTTAAATAATTTCACTTATACATATAAAAAAAGAGTGAACATCCATCATACAAAAGCAGGATGTAATCATGACTTTGAAGTTCTGAGCAGGTTAAATAATAAAAATTATTTTAATTTGAAAATATTGTTTAAATTTGTTTTTCATTGTGGGTGACTTATGAAAAGAAAAAATATTTTTGGCAACAAAACATTTCATTAGGAATTCTACTTTCTAAGTTCATATTTTTTTTTTTTAAATGAGACCAAACATTGTCCTGGTATTGTTTTGTGTTATTAAAATAAATGCATTAGTTCCTTTCTGCATATAATCTCATCCACAGTCTTAATTGCAGGCGAGAGGTCAGATTCTCCTATGTTGAGGAAACTGGAAAAAGAGCTAGGAGAAATGAAGATTACATGTTGGATAACCCATCTCTTATATGAACATCATGGTATCTGCACTGCTCAGGATGCAGAAAAATGAATTGTTGGTGTAGGAGTAACATACATAGTAAGCACATAAAAAATGTGAGAACAAACCAAGGAAAAGAGTGAAATATTGTTAGAGTAACACACAGATGTAGATTTTTTAAAATAAAGTTTGAAAATATGTCTCAGAGAAACAGTGTTTTCTTACATATAATTAGTTATAATCGTGCTAAAACATATTAAATGAGACGTATGATTATTGATTTCAAAATTTTTTTCTGATGTCTCACTATTACCATGAAATGCTCTAAGTGCTTTTCAGTTACTAAATTACATGTTAGTTAAACAATCCTATGAAGTAATCAAAATTATTATCCCCATTACCCAGAGTGCAAGACAGAACAGACAGTGACTGAGGAGAGGAAATGAGAAAACACATTTGATAAAGTGTTGTGGGATAGGTGGGGGAATAGGATCTTATTTTTTGCTGTCCTCTTACATTCATGAGAATTCAAATCCAATTATCTAATAAATGAGAGAGGTTTATCATATCTTGCAGATATGATTTTTTGTTTGTTTTTAATGACCTTCATTTTTAAAAATGAGTCCAGCTAAAATCAAATGACATAAATGCATAACTAGTATAAACATCTTAGAATAGTATCCTATCATTTTATATGTACCATACATCTTTAGAAACTGAAATAAAAATAATTTAACTGGTCTTATATCTAGTAAAGTATATACTGTTTAATATCACATTAAATAAAAATATAAGCATTCTCTTAAGGATATTTATTATCAGGCACTATTTTTAGGGGTTTTAAGCCAATTTCTTCTATAGTTAATTAATCCTTAAAACACTGCTTTGAAGTAAACAAAGCAGGTTGTTTTTACTCATTTAAGAAATGAAACTTAAACTTAGAGAAAGTAGGTTTCTCAAAATCATGTGAAACAAAATGAAATAAAGAAAAACAAAAGAATAAGGGACCCAAATTCAAGACTCCTGATTCCGTATTTAATCCAGTTTCTGTTATACTTGATTTTACTGAGGCATAATTACTTGTCTGCCTTCAATCGTGGAAGCCAATATAAGATTTGCTTTCAGTAGCACTGATACATATTTGGAAACTGTGTCATGCAATATATACTTATCATAACAGGGACCAGTGCATGGCACTCAATGGTTTAGGATCTGGAAAAAAAAATTGTAAACTGAAATAAACAATTTCCTTAGGGGAAAAAACTGAAGGCTTTAACAATTATTGAGCTATATATACAATTTTGAAAATATTCCTGTACTCTTTCTGATTATTAAATGCTTATAGTGTACTGTATCTGATTACTAAGTACTTACAAATATATAACCTTGACAAACACAGAAGCAGAAATCAAATCCACAGCCATATAAACACACACATACACATATGCATGCCTGCCTTACCTCTCAATGTTACAATATTACACGGGACATTATAAAAATGTCAGAACAGATAAATTCTTATTCTGGGATTCTTTGCCTTTAATTTTTCTAATATGCTTGTTACTAAATAACTCACCAAGCTGCTTGAAACTCAAGATTATATCTCAGATCCAATAGATGTGAATCTCTTCCCTTCCATTTGTAATGAAGAACAGATTAAAGATCTCACTAATGAAAATGATTGAGATTAATCCAGAAAAGCTAGGACAGACCTTCCCAATAACTAAGCTGGTTTTAAACACTGTTAATCTGATAAGGCTTGGGAAAGTTTAATTAAAATTCTGTCTGCCATTTCTCTAAACAGTAAAATATCTCTATCTAAGAGTAAAATATTTATCTAAAGAGTAAAATATCTACTGAAACATCTTTCTTATTTAACATGTTTTTTTTTGGTGCTGGCTGAAAAAAAAATTAAGTTGCAATAGACAAAAATTGGTCCATCAATTTTATTTTTTGAAATTGGTAGTAGGCACCACAGATACGAGTTAGTAATTATGACAAAAGCCTGCTCAGCTACTTTGTTGAGCCTCCCAAATCAGACTGAAGATAGTATAACATGAGCCTTCTATGCACGCTTCATTCCCTGGGTTACTATTCAATGATAACAGATATTTTAAAGGCTATAAGAATTTAGAATCACAGCATCTAGTTGGTTACTTAGTCCTCAAGTCAGTGATCTCTAGTATCTGACATATAGTATGTGAAGAAAGATGGTTACTATCATTATACTTAAGTGCATATTTTACCCTAATTGGACAGATGGGAAACAGAAATATTTTTATAACTAGTCCAAGTCCACAAAGCTAGTGAATCCTAGTTAAGGGAACTTGTGCTGTTTTCAATCTATTATGTACCCCAGAAAAACCTATGTTCTTTTAATTCAATCTTGTGGGGGCAGACCTACTGTGGGTGGTACCTTTCGGTTAGGTTGTTTCTATGGAGATGTGACCCCATCTATTCAGTCTGGGTCTTAATCCCCTTGCTGGAGTCCTCTATGAGAGGATAAAAGACAGAGATATTTTAAAGAGAGCTGAGAGAAGCTAAGAAAGAAAACACACTGGGAGAAAGCCATTTTGGAACCAGAGCCCAGCAAAGAAGGACCAGCAGACATCACCATGTGCCTTCCCATGTGACAGAGGAACCTTGGATGCCCATTGGCATCTGGGTGAGTTTACTTCAGAGTTTGCAGAGGGCAGGCCTTCTGCCTCATTTAGGAAGAGTGTATTAACCTAGGCCTCCCAGATGCCTGGGTAACTGAGGAGAGCTTGGCTGCCCTGTTGTTCAGGAAAAATGTTGCTGTCCCAGGCCTCAGAGAGGGTGGAGCACACTCCCTGGGGATTGAGGAGAGCCTGGCTACCACCTCACTGTTCTGAAGGGGTTGAGCATGTGCCCGGAGATGGCAGATAGTCTGGGTGCTGCCCCAATGCTGGAAAAAGTAGAGCAAAGGACATGGTTGTGTCTCCAGATTTCAGAGAGAGCAAGGCCACTGCATAAGCCCTTGGAGAGGGTGGAACTGCCACTCTCTCAAGTCCCAAGAATAAAACATCTTTCTGCAAATGACTATCAGACTTTGAAATCTCATCTAGCTTGCCCTGTAGGTTTTTGGAACTGTTTGGGAACTTTGACCCATGTTTTCCTTCGAATGTCCCCCTATGGAAATGGCAACATTTATCCTATGACTTCTCCTCCTTTGTATATTGGCAGCAGATAATTTGTTCTAAGTTTCTCAGGTCCACAATCAGAGAGGAATTTTCCCTTAGGACAAACCATGCCTATAACTGATTTTGATAAGACTTCATACTTAATATTTTACTGAAATGATTTAAGGCTTTAGTGATATTGTGATGGAATGAATGCATTTTGCATATAGAAAAAGCATGTCTTTTCAGGGTCCAGAGGGTGGACTGTGCTGGTTTGAATTTGTTATGTACCCCAGAAAAGCCTATGTTCTTTTATCCAAACTTGTGGGGGCAGATCCATTGTGTTTGAGGCCTTCTGATTAGGTTCTTTGCATGGAGCTGTGACCCTGCCCATTCAGGTTGTATCTTAATCCCCTTGCTGGAGTCCTATATGAGAAGATGAAAGGCAGAGACATTTTGGAGAGAGCTGAGAGAAGCTAAGAAAGAAAACACCCCAGGAGAAAACCATTTAGGAACCAGAACCCAGGAGCAGAAGGACCAGCAGATGTTGTCATTTGCCTTCCTGTATAACAGAGGAATCCCAGATGCCACTGGCCTTTCCTCAGAGAAGGTATCTACCACTTGGTGTCTTGATTTGGACATTTTCATGGCCTTAGAACTGTAAATTTGCAACCTAACAAATCCCCTTTATAAAAAAACAACACATATCTAATATATTGCACTCTGGCAGCTTTAGCAAACCAAAACAGAATTAAATATCAGTTTCATTGTCTGAGCTGCCTAGCTGTAAAACACTATACAATTCACAAAATCACTAACAATTTATTTTAATCTCCTATAACATTCATAGGGTCTTATGAATTTACAGTGTAGATTCATGATCACACTTCCCAAACTTGAGTATTCCTGAAATTTTCTGGGAAAAATATCTGAATTTAGAGTTGCTGCAGTTTTAGGGAAATAATATATTTTCTTTTAAGGGTGAATTTGGCATATTGGATATGGTACATTCTACATTAAAGAAAAGATTTATTCATTAATTACAAACCCACTGTAGCTCTCTGAAAAGTCAGGCAAGTAATATTAAAATATCCTTTTAATCTTTCTGATGGAAACACTTCAACCTTGTTCAAGGGCAATTTTTCTGGATACCATAGACTCAGTTCAATATCTCCATCCATTATACTTTTCCTCTGTTAGGTCTTCCATGTCTTTATCTTCATCAGATCTTCTACACCAGTACAAATGATAAAGCAAATTACATCTAAAAAGAAAACAAAAATAATTAGCAAAGAGAAGACCAGCAAAATTCCTTCCTTGAATCTGTGTCTTATCTCTAATTTGCATGCTGTTTCTCTCCTTTCTTAGCCAATCTTCTTGACATTGTAATTTAAGGCCACTGTATGCATTTTTCTTTCTATTCTTTTTATTTTTTCTTACTATTTTCATTCTCAACTTAATGCATCCTGGTCCCTCCCCCTACCACACTATTGAAACTCTTCCATCAAGAGTCATTATTTTCTTCCTGATTGACAAACTGGTAGACATTTTAATTATTACTTTACTTCTGTACTTATGTGACAGGGTTGACTCTTCACAGTTTATGATTTACCACTTCCATAGTTGATATTGGACTGTGTTAGTTTTCCTTCCACTCTGTCTGTTACTTATCAGTATTCTGAGGCTTTTCCTTTCCCCTATCCATTCTTTAAATTGTTGATATTCTTTTGGTTCTTCTCATTCTAACATTTTTACTGGACAAAAAATCATGCTTATGGTTTTGACTACCCACATAATTGCTCAATATAGTCATTTGGATCAAATGAAAATACCTCTTCTTTATGCTCATTAATATTGTTAATACTAATAACCCAGCTACCATTTATTTCACCCATAATATGTACCAGACAATGTTCTGTTTTACGTATAGGTATTCCCACTCAATCTTCACAATAATCCATTAAGCTAAGTCCTAATATTATCCATTATCAAGAACTTCTTTGCCAGCTCTTATCCATCTTTTTTTCATTCTCTATCTCAAATTAGTACAGCTTTTTTTTCAGTATAATTATATTTAAAAATGTAAACCCATTTTTAGGAAAATATATTCAAAATTAAATATTACTTGATAGTATTTTTTCCTAAATAATATAACAAAGACACATACAGTATCATTTTTAAAGACTCCATGGTAAATATTATGGTGTGGATATTACATTAATTTAACCAATCACCAATTTATTATATTAAAGCTTGTATGACTTCCTTGTAAGTACAATATTTGTTGCATTTTCTGCATTAGATAAGTTCAAGAGGTGGAATTTCTGGGTAAAGATGTAATACACATGTGTGTGTATAGTCATATTGTTCTCCAGATGGACATTGATTTTCAAATATTCCCTAAAACATATATGTAGCTCCCAATTTCACAAAACTTACCCAACACAGCTAACATCACTCTTACCTTTTATATACCATAGCAAATATGTCATAGCTGTCTCAGATTGCCTACTTAAGAGTGGATTTGAACTTTTTAAAATATTTTTGCATTCATTCAACAATGCACATTGAGGATTATTGTATATCAGCTCATTTTAATTTGGAGTTAGCAAATAGCTCTATTCTTCAAGCTTCCTGATTACTTGAGTAGTCTGACACTAATGATGCAATCATATGTGTAAATGTATAATTTTTACACTATAAAGTGTATTACATTCTATATTTAGAAAGGACAGGCTATATGAAATTTCTATTTGTAAATTTTACCCAGTTTCTTTTTAATATATATCTTAAAAGTTACATAAATTATATATATCTTATTAAATTATCTTATACGGTAAGATAATTTAAATAATCCTTTGGCTTTTATATTGCCTATATTTTTTTTATTTGCCATTTTCTTTTTCATTTATGATGATTTTGATATATATATATATAGATTCAGTACATTTATTAGACATTAATTTTTTTTCATTAGTAGGCATATTCCCCACATCAAGAAAACATATTTAATGATCTACATTATTATTTAGAAATTTTGTAGATTTACTTTTTTACCTGTAATATTAATTCCATATAGCATTTTTATTGAACATTAGGTATGAGGTAGGGATTTGACTTTACACAATATTTTAAATACTTTTAAATATTTTAAATACACTGTTTAGGCACTGTTCTATACCACTGATCTAAAAACTATCACCTTTAACATGCATTGAATTTCCATATATATTTATATCTGTTTCTGGGTTCTTTTCTCACAAATCAGTTTCTCTATTTTCTTTTGAAAATAGCATTTATATTTTGACAATTTTTAGGTTTTACCGCAGGAAAAAAATACCTAGTATCACAAAGTCTGGATCACCATTACAATTTGTTTCATGATATTTTCCAAAAGAATAATTGTTTCATTTATTTATCCATCCTACTTTTTCTTTTTCTCCTCTCCATTATTTCTTTTTACTTAAAATTTTTCATCTTGCTTTTATTACTTTAAGTTTATTATTCTATCATATTCTTTTATATTTATTTCTTCTTTATTTTGTCATGAAAGCTTTTACAAGGTATCAGTTTTCTTCCATGTACAACTTCTAGATGCCTAGATTCTGTGTCTTCTTGTATTTAAGGTTATAGGCTTAGATGTAATTCTGTTTGAATTTGAAAAATGGAACTGTTATTACCTAACAGTGTGAACTTGGGCAGGTTACTTAAATTCTGAGTGCCTCATTTTCCTCACCTGTAAAACTAGGAGTGATCACAACATCCTATAAAGGTACCGTGAGTATTAAATATTTCTGACAAAAACTATTTTCTTTTCAGAGAAGGCTCCATTAAAAGAGCTCAAAACATGAACTTCTATTAATATATAATGTCTTATTCATTTTTATCTAACTATACTTAATTGAAATTTTGATTTTCTCTTTACCCTAGGGGAATAGGAATATTGTAATTCCTTGGTATCTTAATTTACACATTAGGCATTATGATTAGTTATTGTTTCCTTTTCTTTTCCTTTGGTAATTGTTAGTGTCTTACTACAGGATCAAGCTACTACTGCCTTAAGAATTCATGGGAAACTTCTGTGTAATCTATCACCATGTATGCATATATGTACATATCTATCTATCTATCTATCTATCTACCTATCACCAATCTATGAACGTTCTATCCTTCCTCTCTCTCTATTATCTAACTACACAATTACTTACCTGCCTACCTACCTTTGCCAGTTTGAAACTGCTGTGGACTCCAGAAGAACCATGATCTTTCAATCCAATCTTGTTGGGTGGAACCTTTTTGATTGATTGTTTCCATGGAGATGTGACTCACCCTACTGTGGGTGAGACCTTTGATTAAATTGTTTCCATGGAGGTGTGGACTATACCCATTCAGGGTGGATCTTGACTATATTCACTGGAGTACTTAAGAGACCTCAAGAGTGACACAGTTGTTGATGCTTGGAGACAACTGGAGATGCCAAGAGAAAGACATTTGGAGATGCTAAGCTAAGAGATGAAACCCAAAGTTTGCCCCAGAGAAGCTAAGAGAGGAACCCCAGATGCTTAGAGAGAAATACCCTGGGAGAACAAGCAAAGATGCACAGGAGCTGAGAGAGAGAAGCTAAGAGAGACAGAAGCACAAACAAGGATGCACAGAGTCTGAGAGAGAGATGCTAAGAGAGACAGAAGCCCAGAGACATTTTGGAGAGAGACATTTTGAAATGCAACCCAGGAGCAAAGGACCAGCAGACAACAGCTACATGCTTTCCCAGCTGACAAGGTGTTCCAGACACCATTGGACTTCCTTCAGTGAAAGTACTGATGTCTTACTTTGGACACTTTTATGGCTTTAGAACTTAGGTTATTTGTAACCTAATAAATCACCTTTATAAAAGCCAATCCATTTCTGGTGTTTTGCATTACAGCAGCATTAGCAAACCAGAAAACCACCAATCTATCCTCCAGTTATCATCATCTATAATTCAATGGGAGCTTGAATAGAGGCTCATTTTCCCATTTTTCAAAGTAAAGTGTATGCCAACTATCTTTAGATTAAACAATTAAAAAAAATTAGTCTAATATTTATGTCTAAAAAATCTGTTAACAACTGAGAGGTGTGTTAAAAAGTCATTGTCTCCCACTGCTATTTTTGTTGATCTTAATTATCCTAAATATGTCCAAATATGAAATATTTTTGATAGAAAATATTTCATTGTGTTTTGGGTTTTTAGGCATTATACATCTCAATAAGTACAATTTATTTTACTTTAAAATATGCTTGATCTATTTTTAATATAATGATTCCAAATGTTCATATGTTTTCATCCACCTTTTGGTAATAATTACTACTATTGCTTCTTTTACTTCTTCTTCTTCTCCTTCTCCTTTTCCTTTTACTTCTTCTTTTATAATCACTCTCCCTATCACCTCTTCTCATTTCTCCTTCTTAAGTAACTTCCAATCTGCTTTCTATGATTCCAAATATTCTTTTCCTGCTCATCTCTTATAAGTGTTATTATACAAGGTTTGCCCTTATGTGTCTTGCTTATTTCACTGAGAATAATGTTTTCAAGGTTCTTCCATGTTGCAGCATGTCTCATAACTTCATTTTTTCTTGTGGCTCTAGGTATGTACCATATTTTCTTTGTCCACTCATCTGTTGTTGGATGCTTGGGTTGTTTCTATCTTGGTTATTGTGACTATTGCTGCTATAAACATTGATGTATAAGTATCAGTTTACCATCCTGTTTTCACTTTCTTTGGACATATACCTAGAAATAGGATTGCCAGGTAAAATGGTAATTCCATATTTAACTTTTTGAGGAATGACCACAGTGCTTTTCTGAGTGGCTGCACCATTTTATATTCCCACAAACAATGCACTAGAGTTTCAATTTTTATGCAACGTGTGTTATTTTCTGTGTGTGTATTTTTTTTTTTTTTAGTAATAGCCATTCCTGGGGGTGTGAAGTGATATATCACTGTGGTTTTAACTTACATTTCCCCTAATTGCTAGTAATTTTGAACATCTCTTCATGTATTTATCAGCCATTTGTATTTTTTCTTTGGAGAAATGTCCACTCAAGCTTTTTGCCCATTTTTTTTTTAATTGGGTTCTTTGTCTTCTTGTTATTACTTAGTAAGGGTATATTTAATATTCTGGATATTTAATATTTAAAATTCTAGATATTAAACCTTTATATGACATTTGGTTTGAAACTATTTTATTCCATTCTCTAGGGATCTATTCACTTTCTTGATAATATCCTTTGATGCAAAAATATTTCTAATTTTGATGAAATCAAATTTATCTATTGTTTCTTTTGTTGATTGTGCTTTTGTTGTAATATCTAAGAATCTATTGATGACAACATTTCAAAGCATAGGAATAGAATGGAACTTTCTCAATATGATAAAGGCAATAAATGAAAAACCCACAGCTAACATCATACTCAATGGGGAGAGACTGAAAACTTTTCCTCTAAGATCAGGAACAGACAGGTATGCCCACTGTTACCATTGTTATTCAGCATTGTGCTGGAAGTTGTAACTAGTGCAATTAGGCAAGAAAAATAAATAAAAGGCATCCAAATTGGAGAGGAAGAAGTAAAACTTTCACTGTTTGCAGATGACATGACACTATATGTAGAAAATCCAGAAAAAATCTACAGGAAAGCTACTAGAGCTAATCAATGAATACAGCAAAGTGGCAGGGTATAAGATCAACATGCAAAAATCAGTAGTGTTCCTATACACAAATAATGAGCAACAGGAGGAGGAAATCAAGAATAAAAAATTCCATTTACAATAGCGACCAAAAGAATCAAGTATATAGGAAGAAAATTACCAAGCCTACAAAAGACCCATACATATAAAACTACAAGAAACTGCTAAAAGAAATCAAACAGGACCTAAAAAAAAAATGGAAGAACATACCATGTTCATGTATTGGAAGACTAAGTATAGTTAAGATGTCAATTCTACCTAAACTGATTCAATGCAATACCAATTAAAATCCCAACAACTTACTTTGCAGAAATTAAAAAGAAAAAAGAATAACAGCCAATAACCAAATTTATTTGGAAGGGCATGGTGCCCTGAATAGCCAAAAATATCTTAAGAAAGAGGAACAAAGTGGGAGGTTTAACACTAACTTACCTTGAAGCATACTACAAAGTTATAGTAGTCAAAACAGCATGGTACTGTCATAAAGATAGATATACCAACCAATGGAATCAAACGGAGTATTCAGAAATAGACCCTGTCATCTAAGGACAATTGATCTTTGATAAAGCAGTCAAGCCAAAGCAGCTGGAATAGAGCAGCCTCTTCAATAAATGGTGTTTGGAGAACTGGATATCCATATTCAAAAGAATGAAAGAGGACTTCTCTCTCACACCTTATACAAAAATTAACTTGAAGCGAGGAGCTAAGTGGCAGCACAGAGAGGAGTGGAAGCTAGTTAGTCCCCCTGGAACAACTAACAAACAACAGGAACACTAGTAAATAACCTGGAATAACTGTGGGGAAACCAACATGACTGTCCACTCATCATATACTATACTGAATTGGGAGAGATGCCAGAGATCACAGCATAAAATCTGTAAGTAAAAATTGTGGAACTGAGGTGAGAGCCCCTCCCTCATGGAAGCCTCAAGGAGCTAGAGGGCAGCACTCTCTGCACAAGTGAATAAACCTCAGCCCAGCTCCAAATGGGGTTGTGATGTTAATTGCTCAATACAGACTGCAAATACCCAACAAGTAGACAGAGCTTTTGGTGATGACTGACCTTGGAGAATCAGGGAAAGTGTGTGTCTTGGGATAGGGAGCCCAAGGAATCAGGTGCTATCTCTGGCCAATGGGTGAATCTGGGGGCCATAGAATAACCCTGAAATGGGGCTTTCTGTGCCTTTCTCTCTCTCTTGACCTGGGCAGCTCAGTGGAGAGGGCCTCAGCCATTTTTGACTTGCAGTGCTCTACAGTAGAGAAAGCCTCAGCCAGTTTAAACTCACAGCATTCTGATGCAGACAAGGGTGGAGATAACAGAGTCAGAGAAACAAAGAATCTATTTATATGCAAATGACCTCTCTCTATGGGGCATATCCTCCCAAGAGGAAAGACATGGGGCCCGGCTCTACTATCTGCCTTCCTTTCAGAAAAAGACCTCAGAGCCTGGGGGAAAACAGTCACCAGCCACACCTCTTTACACCAGTCTGGAGTGACAGGCTGACAGGCACCACCAGTGGGGCAGAAAAGCACAGCTGGGCAGAAAAGCACAGGGTGTGTCAGTCCTCTAAGACACACCATCAGGGAAAGTGAATACTGAATATTTCCTCCTTCTGGGACCTGAGCCTCTTCTCATCTGGGAAAACCTGATTGGGGTGGCCAAGGAGCTCAGATGCCTGGACAACAGAAAACTACAACCTACACTAAGAAAAATGAAGTTATGGCCCAGTTAAAGGAACAAACTTACACTTCAACTGAGAAACAGGAATTTAACCAACAATGCTAAATCAATTTGAAAAGTTTAGAGAAGATATGGCCAAAGAGATAAAGGCTATAAAGAAAACACTGGGCATACATAAGGCAGATATTGAAAGTTCAAAAAAACAACTGGCAGAATCTATGGAAACGAAAGACAAAACACAAGAGATGAAAGACACAATGGAGACATACAAGAGCAGATCTCAAGAGCCAGAAGAAAACACTCAAGAACTGGAGAACAAAGCACCTGAAAGCCTACACACTAAAGAGCAGATAGAGAAAAGAATGGAAAAAATATGAGCAACATCTCTAGAAACTTAAGGACAAAACAAAATACAAGAATGTATGTATCATTGGTGTTCCAGAAGGAGAAGAGAAGGGAAAAGGGGCAAAAGCAATAATAGAGGAAATAATCAATGAAAATTTCCAATCTCTTATGAGAGACATAAAATTACAGATCTAAGAAGCACAGTGTACTCCAAACAGAATAGATCTGAATAGGCCTATGCCAAGACACTTAATCAGATTATCAAATGTCAACTTCAAGGAGAGAATCCTGAAAGCAGCAAGAGAAAAGCGACCCATCAAATACAAAGGAAGCTTAATAACACTATATGCAGATTTCTCAGCAGAAACCATGGAAGCAAGAAGGAAGTCATGTGATATATTTAAGCTACTTTAAGAGAAAAACTGCCATCAAAAATTTTATATCCAGCAAAACTGTCCTTCAAATATGAGGGAGAGTTCAAAAATATTCTCTAACAACCAGACGATGAGAGAGTTTGTAAACAAGATACCTGCCCCACAGGAAATACTAAAGGGAGCACTACAGACTGATAGGAAAAGACAGGAGGAGAGGCTTGGAACACAATCTTGGGTGATGGTAGCACAGCAATGTAAGTACACCGAAAACAGATATCTATGAATATGGTTGAAAGAGGAAGGTTAGGAGCATGTGGGACACCAGAAGAAAAGAGAAAAGATAAAGACTGGTACTGTATAACTCAGTGAAACCTAGAGTGTTCAACAATTGTGATAAAATGTACAAATATGTTTTTTCACAAGAGAGAGAAAATGAATGCCAACCTTGTAAGGTGTTAAAAATAGGGAAGTATTGGGGGAAAAATATGATCAACATAAACTAGAGACTATAAATAACAGAATCATTGTATTATGCTTCCTTTAATGTAACAAAGGCAATATACCAAGGTAAATGCAGATAAGAGGGGGCATAGGGGAGAGGTGTGAGACTCTTGGCATTGGTAGTGTTTTCTGACTCTCTATTCTACTTTGATCTAAGGTTATCTTTCCTTCTGCTTCTTCCTAGCTGTCATGCTTTTTTGTGTGTGTGTTTCTTTTTTCTTTTTGTTTTTCCTCTCTATCTTCATTGACTCTTCCTCCTGCTTTGTGAAAGAAATGTAGATGTCCTTATATAGATAGTGGTGAGGGTGGTGAACACATAAGTATGTGACTATACAGGGAACTATTGATTATTTACTTAGGATGGAAGGCATGCATGTGAACAAAACTGTCTTTAAAAAAATGGGTTGATGATGAAAACTTGAGGGCAATATACTGAGTGAAATAAGCCAGACACATAAGCACAAATTTTGCATGGTCTTACTGATAGGAAATAATTATAATATGTAAACTCATAGACATGAAATATAATTTACCAAGATATAGAACAAGGCTAAAGAATGGGGAATGGTAGCTTAGTACAAGCAGAATGTTCAGCTAGGATGAAATTAAATGTTTGGAAATGAACAGAGGTGAAGGTAGCACATTGTAAGAACAACTAACAGTGCTGAATGGTACATGAATATGGTGGCAAGGGGAAGCTCAGAGTCATGTATGTCACCAGAAGGAAAGTTGGAGGTTAAAAGATGGGAATGTACAAAACAGAAAACATTCTGGTGGGCAATGTCCAATTACGTGTACAAATATTAGAAATTTCTTTCATGAACCAGAACAAATGTATGACACTACAACTAGGAGTTAATAATAGAGGGGCATACAGGGAAAAAATATATACCTATTGCAAACTATATACTTCAGTTAGTTTTATTTCAACGTTCTTTCATAAACAGTAACAAATGTACTATACCAATACTACGAGTCAACAATGGAGGAGGGTAGTTAGGGATATGGGAAGATTTGAGTTTCCTTTTATTTCTTTTTTTTTTTTCTTCTTCTTTGTCTTTATTTCTTTTCTGGAGTAATGAGAATGTTCCAAAAATTGAACAAAAATTCATTGTGGTGATGGATGCACAGCTATATGATGGTACCGGGGGCAATTGATTGTACACTTTGGATTTTTGGATAATTGTATGGTATGTGAACAATCACAATAAAAAAAATTAACTTGAAATGGATCAAAGACCTAAACATTAGCACTAAGATAATATGACTTTTAGTAGAAAGTGTAGGGAAATATCTTAAAGATCTTGTGATAGGAAGTATTTTCTTAGACCTTACACCCAAAGTTTGAGCAACGGAAAAAAAAATAGATAAATGGGATCTCCTCAAAGTTAAACACTTTTGTATTCAAAGGATTTTGTCAGAAAAGCAAAAAGGCAGTCTACGCAATGGGAGACAATATTTGAAAACATATCAGACAAAGGTTAATATCCTGAATATATAAATGGATCCCACAACTCAACAACAGAAAGACAAATAACCCAATAAAAAAAATGGATGAAATACATGGATGACACTTTTCTGAAGAGGAAATATAAGGTTCAAAAACATATGAAAAGATGCTCAACTTCACTGGATATTAGGGCAATGTAAATGAAAACCACAATGGAATATCATCTCACACCTATGTTAATAGCCATTATCCAAGAAACAAAATTAAAAGTGCTGGAGAGGATGTGGCAGGCTTAGTCACTGTTGGTGGGAATGTAGAATGCATGCAGAATGTAGAATGTAGGTGCAGCCCTTCTGGAAGGCAGTCTGGCAGTTCCTCAAGAAGCTAAGTATAGAATTGCCATATGATCCAGCAATTCCATTACTAGGTATATACTCAGAGGAACAGAAAGCTAAGACACGAATGGACTTTTGTAAACTGATGTTTATGGCAGTATTATTTATGATTTCCAAGAGATAGAAACAGCCCAAATGTCCATCAACAGATGACTCAATAAACAAACTGGTATATACACATGATGGAATATTATGCAGCTATAAGACAGAACAAAGTCACAGAACATATACAAATGTAGATGAACCTTGAGGATGTTATGTTGAGAGAAATTAGCCAGAAACAAAAGGACAACTACTGTATGCTCTCACTAATATGAACTAACATTAATGAGCAAACTTGGAGAGTTAAATTGTTAACAGCAGTATTCACAATTTTCAATGGATGGAGGTGGCCTAAGGTACATCAACTGATAAATGGAATGGTGAACTGTGTTTTATAAATATATTCCAGTTTGAACAGAGTTTGAACAGGTTATGAGGAGATAGAGAGAGGGTAGAGATCAGGCATTTGATGCTGAAGGAGTACAGAACATTCAACAGGATTGATTGTACAGATCCAGAAATGGGTAGTACAATATTGTGTGATGGTAGCACAATATTGTAAATACTCTGAACAAAGATTAGTGTGAGTATGGTTGAAAGAGGAAGGCTAGGGGCATGTATGACAACAGAAGAAAAGACAAGATAGATACTGGGATTGTAAAACTTAGTGAAACCTAGAATGGTCAATGATGTTGATTAAATGTACAAATAAAAGAATGTTTTTACATGATGGAGATCAAATGAACACTATCATTGCAAGGTGTTGAAAATCAGATGGTATATGGGAAAAATACAATCAATGCAAACTAGAGTCTATACTTAAAAGTAACATTGTAATATGCTTCTATTAATTCTAACAAATGCAGAACACCAAAGCTAAGCGTCTATAATTGGGGGATAAAAGGGATTCTTGTTGTTTTGTCTGATCTTTTCATTGTACACTATTTTATTTTTATTTTTTCTTCTATCTTTTTTTATCCTTACTTTTTCTCCTCTTCCTCTTTGTGAAAGAAATGCAAATATCCTCGTATAGATTGTGGTGGTGAATGCATAAATACATGATTCTACCAGAAATCATTGATTGTTTACTTAGGATGGATTGTACAATATGTGTAAAAAATTTAAAACAAGTAGTGGGACACAAGTGCTGGAGAAAATATGGAGAGAGGGATGTACTTACCCACTGTTGGTGGGGAAGTAGAATGGTACAGCCTATCCAGACAGCAATATGTTTGGTTCCACAGGAAGCTAAATATGGGGTTGCCATATGGTCATGCACCCCTGTTATTGGGTATATATTTAGAAGAACTGAGAGTAGTGACATGAATGGACATTTGCTCACTAGTGTTTATGGCAGCAGTGTTCACAATTTTCAATGACTAGAGGTGGCCTAAGGGTACATTGAATGACAAATGGAATGGTGAACTGTGGTGTATAAATATGTGCCAGTTTAAAGCTCTTATGGATCCAGAAGAGCCATTTTTTAATCTAATCTTGTGGGGTGGGAACTTTTGATTAAATGTTTCCATGGACGTGGTGCACCCAACTGTAGGTGAGATCTTTGATTAAATTATTTCCATGAAGATGTGATTCTGCCCATTCAGGAAGGGTCTTAATTAGATCACTGGAATACTTTAATAGAGCCCATGGAGAGAAGGAGCTCAGAGAAGCTGAGAGAGACATTTTGGAGAGAAGCTAAGATATGTAATCCAGAGTTTGTCCCTGGGAGAAGCTAAGAGCCGATAAAGGCCCAGATGCTTAGAGATGCTGGGAGATGCAGACAGAAGGATGTTTGGAGATGCTAAGCTAAGAGATGAATGTGTGAGAAAGGCTGAGAGGACTCCCTGAGGCATAGAGAGAAATGCACCGGAAGAACCAAGCAGACAGTTGAGAGAAGCTAAGAGAGATAGAACCCCAGAGGCATTTTGGAGAAAGCCATTTTGAAATGCAATACAGGGGCAAAGGACCAGCAGACACCAGCCCTGTGCCTTCCCAGCTGACAGAGGTGTTCCAGATGCCATCAGCCTTTCTTCAGTGAAGGAATCCTCTTGCTGATTCCATAGTTTGTACACTTTTTTGGCCTTTGAACTGTAAATTTGTAACTTAATAAACCCCCTTTGTGAAATCAAATCCTTTTCTGGTATTTTTCACAATGGCAGCTATAACAAACCAGAATAGGAGTGTAACACAGTATGATATACTCACTCCAGAAATGAATTTTCAAAATTAGTTCCTCATCTATTTTTGTGGCAAATCAATCCTTGGATAATTGCCTTTTAAATAAAGATGGTATATATCAATACTCAAAGGTTGAAGGCCAGCCTTACCTAAAGATTTCAGAAAATTTGTAATCTAATATATCCCCTTTATAAAAGCCAATACATTTGTGATATTTTATATAACAGCAACTTTAGCAAATCAGAACAACACACAATTGAATATGAGCAGCAGCAAGAAGGAATGAAGTTATGAGGTATGCAACTAGGTGAATGAACCTAGTTGAGGACACTATGTTGAGTGAAATAAGCCAGAAACTAAAAGGCAAACATTATAATGCCTCATTATTATGGACTAACTATAATGTACAAACTTAGAATTGAATCTGAGAGCTTAAGTTATCAAGAAAAGGCATATTGTAAGCCTTTCTAGATTGTAAGCTCTTACAGCAGTCACATCTATTCATGAGTTGTAATGGTTATTTCTAAATTCTTAGATGCTGAGCTGTTTGTGTATAAGCTGGGCAGTCTCTGGAACTTCAGGTATCTGTGTGACACTGGAGACTCAGAGCCCGAGTTTGGCAGCTGTGAATGTCAGCATTACCCCATATAGCAACTGTTAAAGTAGGGATCAGACTTCAGAGATACAAACAAAATGGGCTTGGTTAGGACTAAGGTAAATCAGACTAAAAGGTAAAGAATCATATTGACTGTTTTCAAACTTCAACTTCTGTGCGAGACCAAAAGAAGAAATGTTTAATTGGTGCAAAATCTACATCTTCCGTAGCATACCTTGAATGGGGAGTGAGATCTGGTTGGTTTTTACAGGTTGGCATGAAGCCCTAGTACATCCCAGAACAATCTGAGCAGAGAATAAAAGGTACTTGCAAATCCCCCTTGAGGGTCTGGGGAAAAATGTGGAAATATTAAACTTCCTCACCTGGGGAATGCTTGATAGTTTCACAAGCATTGGGGGCTACCAGTTTAGTAGGCCTAGCCCATGATCTTGGAAGTTACCCTTATGAAGCTTATAACTGCAAAGGAGAGGCTAAGTCTACTTATAATTCTGCCTAAGAGTCACCCCTGGGAATCACTTTAGTTGCTTATATGTGGCCTCTCTCTCTCTAAGCCAGCTTGGCAGACATACTTGCTGTCTCCCCGCCCCCCACTACATGGTACATGACTCCCAGGAGTGAATATCTTCCTGGCAATTTGGCCCCTGACACCCAGGAATGAGCCTGGACCCAACATCACAGGATTGAGAATGCTTTCTTGACCAAAATGGGGAAGAGAAATGAAACAAAATTAAGTTTCCATGGCAGAGAGATTTCAAATTTAGAGTTGAGAGGTCATTCTGGATGTTATTCTTATGCATTATTTACATATCCCTTTTTAGTTTTGAGGGTATTAGAATAGCTAGAAGGAAATACCTGAAACTGCTGAACTGCAATCCAGTATCCTTGATTTTAGAAGATGCTCGTATAACTATATAGCTTATATGGCATGACCATGTGATTGTGAAAACCTCGTGGCTCATACTGCCTTTACCCAAGTGTGTTGACAGATGAGGAGAAAAATGGGGTCAAAAAGTAAAAAAAAAAAAAATTGGGGGCACAGGATTATGGGATTTTCTGGGTGTTCTTTTTTACTTTTATTTTTAATTTTTAGAATAATGAAAAGTTTCAAAAATTGGTTGTGGTGATGAATGCACAACTGTTTGATGGTACTGTGACTGATGGTACACATTGTATGACTGTATGGTATGTGAATATATCTCAGTAACATTTCATAAAAAATCAATTAGCATAGATGAATGATCTGTTGATGGACTTTCAATTCTGTTCCAGTGATCTATTTGTCTAAATCTGAACCAGTACTTCCTTCTTTTGACTACCATTGCTTTGTAATATAATTTGAAATCAATTAGTGTGATTCCTTCAATGCTGTTCTCTTTCAAGAATATTTAGCTGTTCTGGGCCCCTAGCATTTCCATGTAAATTTGGGGGATAATCTTTCCATTTCTGCAAAAAAAAAAAAAAAAAAAAAAAAAAGGCTATGGTTACTATAGTATGGAATGCATGAATTTTTATATTGCTTTGAATAACATTGACATCTTAATAATTTAACTCTTCCAATCCATGAACATGATGTGTCTTGCCATTTATTTAGATCTTTAATTTCTTTCAGCAGTATTTTGCCATTTTATGTATACGTGTCTTTTATGTACTTCCCAGAAATTTTATTCATATAGATGTTATTCTAAATTGAATTTTTAAAAATTTCCTCTTTGGATGGTTCTTTGTTAGTATTTTAGTTTTCTAGGCTGCTTAAATCAAATACCATGAAATAGGTTAGGTTTAAACTTAACTTTTTTTTTTATTTTGCTTACAGTTTTGAGGTCAAGTAAATGTCCAAATCATGATACTATCAAGCCAATACTTTTTTCCCAAGACCAGCTGCCAGTGATCCTAGGGGCCTCTGTCACAAGGAAAGGCACATGGTAGCATTTGCTGGCCTCTCCCTTCTCTTCTGGGTTTCATTGCCTCCAGCTTCTGGCTTCCATGGGGCTCTCTCTCTCTCTCCCTCTCTCCCCCATCTCTATCTTCATTCCATTTATAAAGGACTCTAGTGAGATGATTATGACCTATCCTGAATGAGATTGGTCACACCTTAACTGAAATAGTGTCATAAAAATGTCCTACTCACAGTGGGTCCATCCATACCCACAGGAAATGATTGAATATAAGAACATGTCTTTCTGGGGTACGTACAGCTTCAAACCACCACAACTACTGTGTGGAAACACAGTTGTTTTTTGCATGCTGAATTAATTTATAAGCTTTAATAGTTTTCTTGTGGATTCCTTTAAATTTTCTATATATAAGATTATATCTTTTGCAAATAGAGATATTTGATTTTTACCCAATTCCTCCAGCTTCCAATAAGACAAACCTCTATCAATCACCTCTGAATATTTTTCTTCTCAAAGTTATATTACCTTATATTTCCAAAATTAAAATAGTTTTAACAATGTATGACACTACAGTTTTAGAATACTGATGTACAATTAATCACCCATGCCAAGTTGGCTAGTACTTGTAGAAATTAAGACATATTAAAGCAGACTGGTTTTGAGCAACAAAAATGCTAAATGCAGTTTCTAAACTATTAAAAATTTTGCTTCCTTTCCTTAATCTTTTACCTTGAGAACCAATCAATTGTCACCAAAGATTTATTGAAAACAAAATCAGGATAAATAAAATTCTAAATCACTTTAACACTAAGACTGGTGCTTTGCACACTGCATTTTGGAAACTAAGCTAATTTATGCCATTATAGTCTTATTCTCAAAACCCTAATCAGTAATTCAAAACCTCATTTAGGCTTATAACTTCTACAAAAAAATTTCAGTTTAAAAATTGAATCTCAGGATGACATATGAGGTATAAGAAGAAAGGAAGGGATTTTAAATTGTAGGAAATTCTCTGATTGCTAGACAAATGCCATTTATACAAGGATTGAGAGGCATCAGCCATTAAAACAATAAGCCCATTAGTAATTATCTCCTGTTGTGCTAAAACAGGGTTCTTAAGGAATAAGCCACAAGGCTGGCATCTAAATAGAACCCAGTGATTTTCTGTTAACTACAATTTCTCTGGTATTTAAATAGCTATAATTCCCCTTTGGCCAGATATTTTTCCCACACCATAAATTATCAATAATAGATAGGGAAGTGGGTGATTTTAAGGCATTAATAGGTTTTAAAATACCTTCTGACTCATCAAGGACTATATATATTCTATGCTGACAGATTTAAAATGTATCTTTATATAGGGTACATTGTAATGTTTCCAATTTCTCAAAATTAATGACACATGAATGGTATGTATGATATCAACATTACCAAGAAAATGCTTTCATCTTAAATGTCATACATCCAAAATATTATGAATAAATAGGTTTTGAATATGCATGCCTAAAAACTACATTTTGTGTTTATGTAGTTTTCTGTAAGGATGAAAATGAATGATAGTATTACATTCTCCTACTCTCTCTGCCCCTATTCTCTTAGAAAATTACAAATTTCTTTAGTGTTCCATATATGAAAGCTGTGGAATGAGTCAATCTCAGTAGCATGCAATGAATCAAATACTTTTTTTTTTCCATTCTTTTATTACAATTACATAGGAACCATAATATCAGATACAAGATGTTTGGTAAATCTCATTTCCCACTGAGTTGGGCACTATAGAGTTGTAAGTAGAATACTGCCTTTTAAAAAACCTGATTAGTCTATGTAGACAGAGCACTCCACTTAAAAATACAATGTTGAGGAATCCAGCCTTCACAAATGTACTGAATGTTCTTTGCCAAGATTTTGCTTATATATCATAACACACAAAGCATTTCATTAGGTACCGGAAGAAGTCCTGTCAATAATCTACTCAAAACCACTCATTTCAGATTTGAAACAACAGAAGTAAGAAGAGGTTGAGTTATATGATCAGGCACAAGGCCAGGACTAGAATTTTTGTCTTGTAATCCCTAGCCCAGTAATTATACTAACAGTGCTTGGAAATAATGTTTATAATGGGAGCATATAAAATGGAGTGCAAATTTTCACTTGAAAAGTTCAAGAAAACTTGGGAAAATATAGTAGTAGAGATTTCTAAAGTACTTTCAACACACTTCTTTTTATTGCTCCCTTTAAAGGGATTTTAAAAGGTAGATGGTACTTCCATTCTAACTTATATTTTCCTTACCCAGATATCCAGGTTTATAAATGTAAACACATATATTGACATCCTTCTTTATCCTCCTTTTATTATGATACAATGATTACTGAGAATCAATAATGTCAACCACCATTATTTCCAGTTTGTTCAAGATCCCTAAAGAGTAAATAATACGATGTTCATTTTACATCTAAAGAAATGCACTCAGAGACATTAATTGTTCCAATATCATTCACTTAGGAAGTGATAGAAACAGGATATTTACCTAAGTCTAAAATCCTTTCAATAAACGCCTCCCTTCACTTT
Source organism: Choloepus didactylus (assembly GCF_015220235.1). NCBI lineage: Eukaryota > Metazoa > Chordata > Mammalia > Pilosa > Megalonychidae > Choloepus > Choloepus didactylus. The sequence continues at coordinate 34,709,203 of NC_051309.1, forward strand.
ATTATACTATGCCTGCTTCCATAATTTGTCTACCTGGGCATGTGAGGCATCACAGGGAATACAAGACTTCTAGAACCAAAATGCATTTTCTTTAGTATCGTATATTAAAGCTTACCAATATTTGGGCCATCCTAAATCCTTGGCTATATTTTGTGAACAAAACTTGCTCTTTCCACCTTAGTTCATGGCAACTCCATCATTCCAGTTACTCAGGCAAAAAAAATCACAGTCATCCTTGATTCCTTCTTTATTTTCACCACCCACTTCCATTCTATCAGGAAATCTTCTTGGTACTACCTTTAAAATGCATTTATTACCCAACCACCTCTCATTTCCTTCATTGCTATAACAGTGATAACCAGACACCATCATCTCTCACATAGATAATTGCAAAAATCTCGTCTTTTATCTGGGCTGTCTGCTTCAGATCTTGCACACATGGCATCTCATCCTAAAATATCTAACAAAGTGATTCTTTTAAATAATTTGTATCATATCTCTCCTCATTCAACTCCTTAAATAACTTCCCATCTCACTCCAAATAAAAAGCACAAAACCTCAGCATGGACTACAAGGTCTACATAATTTGCATCCCTTCTCCCCTCCGCTACAAAGAGATAGACACTCACTCACTCACACATTTATGACCTCATGGCCTTTTCTCCTTCACTCCTCTGCCTCAATCACTATGACCTCCTTGATTTTTCTCAAATAAACAAGAACCAATACTTCTGTCTCTGGGTTTTTAAAATTATGGCTCCTTGAAACTGAAACTCTTTCCCTCCAATTGCATGCATTCCTAGCTCCTTCATCTCCTTCAGATGTCTGGAAATAAGTTCTCAGTGGTGTTGTCTTTAAATACCCAATTTAATACTTAAATCAATTATTTTGCTTGGGTTTCCAGAAGAGTGCTTCATGAATTATGTACATTGAAGGACAAACTCCTTTAACTTCATAATTCTTTTAAGAATGATACATTTGAAAAATGAAATAGAAATATCATGTTAATGTTAAATTGCTAGAAATGTTTCCAAGCACTTACACTTACTTTCTGTATTTATTGTGGATTATACTAGACAGTTATGTGGACCAGCACTATGTCTCTCAAACTTGCACATATACATTAGCTGGTGATCACATTAAAAAGCATATTTTATTTTAGTAGGCATGTAGTAAGACCTGATATTGTACAAACCCAAGTTTGTAGGTGTTGCTCTTTCCTTCCATATTAGAAATAGGAATGCTTAGAAAGCAAAAACTGCAGCGATGATCAAGGTGTCAAGACTTCACTTGGAATGTCTAAGCCCAGGACAGTTTGGGTAAGAAACAAGAGGAACTGAAGCAAGGGGAAAAATAAGAAAAAAGAAAAAAGAAAAAAAGATACGATTCTTTACAACACTCACTGACTGTAGGGAGCATAAAGAGTAAACAAATAGCTCTCAAGTGTATTTACAAGGCACAAACTTTTTCATGAAAGGTTATAAGGAGGAAATAGACCTGGAGACAGAAAGAAAAAGGGATTATTTTCAATGCTGGTCAAATATCATCCCATGGAAAACTAAATCTTTCATTCTTTGGGATTGCATCATCTGGTCCCTATGTAATGTTTCAGAAATCAGATTCTTCACCTGCTAGTGGGGGCTAATATATACAAGACCAAAAGCAGAGGGGACACCTTAGAGTAGGTAGGGTGATGACTAAGAAAAAGACAAAAAAGAATGGAATCTAAGGCATGCAGTATTGTGTGCAAAAAACTCCCAAGCATATAAATTATTTAGCCTTCTTCCAAACTATATTTTCCTCTATAATATGTATCTCCATCTGACATGATATACATTTTACTTGTTTGTTTTATATTATTTTCTTCCATTATTAAAACGTATGGTAGTCAAGTACAAAGATTGCCCATTTTGGTTATCTAGTTCCACATAACATTCAAAACATAGTAGTTGCTAAGTAACTCTTTGGAGAGTAAATAAATGAGTCAGTCAATAACAAGTATCTATATAAAAAGATTAACTCTAAAACTGAACAGTCAAAATGACTGTTCTTTAATCTTGGTTATATAATTTTTCCCTATGGTGAAGCATTTTAATGTGCCAGTTCTTCAAGTCAGCGAGTTGCATGGAAAGTGGCCTGATGAAAGCTTTGGGATTAGCATTTCATTAGCTATTGCAGTTTAACAAGCTGAAGCCATTTGCTGGGTTTGTATTTGGGGGAATTTGCAACAAATTATTGAGACTTTCAGAAAATAATGCCTCCCAACTAAGAGAAAGTGTAAAATTTTGACATAAATGTATTAAATATATTTTACTGAAGTTTGAGTATATTTTCCTGTGATTTACAGAGTAATTTCAATCATTTAAACACTGTATTTAAAAGTTTACTATTTTCAATGCCCTTTCATATAGCTTTGTGCAAGTGGGAATATTTTTATTAATTTCAGATATAATTTTAAATCATTCTTTCCATAAGCCTACAAACCATTTTCTCTACAAGGTAGATTTAAGATTTTAAGGTAACTTATTGGGCACTTTAAAGCATCTTATTTTGCATCTTTGAGAGTATTTATTAGTGTACCTGACACTGTAGCTTTATGATAATAACTCTACGAATCTCCTTTTCATTTTGCCTAATAACATATTTTACCAGTTTTTTCACTTACACAATTTATGTTTCCCAGTAAAAACAGTGACAGATGAATCACTTTAAATATGCTCTATATTTTCAATCTTTATGGTTATATATAACTTGTATTAAATTCCACATGTAATTTATGTTTTCAATATTCAGAATAGAGGATAAAAATCATAGGTCTTATTTCTACATTTTATACTCTTAAAAACACAGGATTATTCATTCCTTCATTCATCCTTTATTGAGTGATTACCATATAAATATTACTATATAATCATTCTGGGTAGACTGAGAATATTTTTCCCCTTACTTGTGACTTTATCAAATAAAAAGGTCATTGGCATTTAATAAAAATCATATATAAAAAGATATTGTGTTTACTATTGTTAAATAACAGAGACTGTATGAAAGTAAAATATTTGTAGTGAAAATTCCTCCAGCTTGTCCAAGTACTTCCATAACATGTTAATCTGTTATGTGTTTTTTCTTGCTAGGAGAATGACATTTTGAAAGTAGCTATTTATATTTTAGCTTCTATTCAATTTTCCTTCTAGTGACACATATGCAATCTAAAATTTCCCCTTTTAACCACATTCACATATATAATTAGTGCTGTCAATTATTATCACAATCTTGTGCTACCATATGTTGTTGGAATAAAAATTAAAAATAAAACATAAGACTGTACAACACAGTGAACCCAATTGTAAATGATGAACTATAGCTAACATTACATTTATAAAAATGTTCTTTCATGAATTTCAACAAATGTACCATACCAATGTGAGGTGTTAAGAACAGGGTAGTATTATGGGAACTCTATATTTCACACATGATTTTTCTATAAACCTACAACTTCTCTAAAAATGAAAAGTATTACCATATTGTCTAACTTATATACCCCCAAAAATTGAAAGCAGGGACTTGAACAGATATGTGCATGATGTTCAAAATGACATTATTCACAATTGCCAAAAGATGGAAGTAACTCAAGTGTCCATTAAATGATGAACGGATAAATAAAATGTGGAATATACATATGTTGGAATATTATTCAGCCATAAAAAGGAATTAAGTCCTGATATATTTCACAACATGGATGAACCTTGAAGATAGGTTGAGTGAAATAAGCCAGACATGAAAGGACAAATGTTGTAAGATCATACTGATCTGAAATAATTTGAATAAACAAACTCATAGAGTCAGAATCAAGAATATAGGTTACCAGGGGATAGGTTAGAGGAAGGAAATGGGAAATTCAGGCTTAAAATGTACAGCGTTCCTATTTGGAATGGTAGAAATATTTTGGTAATGGATGGTGGTGTTAGCAGCACAAATTATCAACATAATCAACAGCACTGAATTATATATGTGAATGGGGTTAAAAGAGGAAATTTTAGGTAGTATATATGTTCTATAATAAAAATTAAAAAGAGAAACCAACAGAGTGAATCCCATTGTAAACAATGGACTATAGTTAATAGTACAATTATAAAACTGTCATTTAATGAAAAGTAACAAATGAATAGTAACAAATGTACCACACAAATGCAAGGTGTTAATAATAGGGCATTATACGGGAACTCTGTATTTTATGCCTTATTGTTTTTCTGGAAGCCTATAATTCCTCTAATAAAAATATGTATCAATATCTAAGTAACCATAGACCTAAAAGTTGGCTGCTGTAATATTTGTTTTCACATTCCTTCAGTAATCTGCAGCAAATGAACTTGAGATATTGCATATCTTAGTTCTTGAATTTCCATTTGAGTAATTTAATAGCTTCTATTTCTTAGCTGAGAATCCTTAACTTTATTCATCATGAGCATTTTTTCCTTTACAGTGATTTGCTTTAAAATTTTTTTCTGCCAACTTCAACATCTGTGTCATTTTGGGGTTTGTAACCCACTGATTGGCTTTTCTAATGAGAATGGGCTACATTTTTCTGGTCTTTAATATATGTAGTAAATTTGTGTTATATTCTGAATCTTTGGAATGTTATGTAGTAGATTTTGGTATATTCCTCTGAAGAATATTGATATTTTGCTTAAGCAAACTGTTTATATAATCATATTCACACTGCATACTTTGCACGTAGGAGGCATCTCAAATCTCACCTCAGTTCTT